>NC_052616.1:25781562-25962481 GCF_016545825.1 Eucalyptus grandis
ACAACACCGTGATTCACCTTTCTTGACATAAAGAGTGAACTCACTTAAGCTCTTTTACAAAGCCAAAATGCTGCAAAATATCGATCTATCTTCCCATACCAAGCTCTTGGAGCCTGCTTCAGTCCATATAAAGCTTTCCTCAACCCGTATACACTCTCTTCTTGGCCTTTGATACTGCCTTCAGCTGTTCAACAAAATCTCCTCCTCAAGCTCTCCATTCAGAATGCAGACTTGACATCTAACTAAAATATAGGCCACCCCTTCTTCAAGTCGCAATAGCTAACATTAGCCTTATTGTATCAAGTCGTGCAATAGAGCAAATGTTTCAGAATAATCTACTCCCATATTTGTGCATAGCCTTTCACCACTGCCTAGCTTTGTGTTTATTGACAGAATCATCAGGATTAAGTTTTGTTCTAAACACCTACTTAACTTTAATCACATTCTTATAAGATGGTTTGTTAACAAGCTCCCATGTGTGGTTTTTTTTGGATCATTGCAATCTCCTCCTACATTGCTGCAATCCACCTATGATCCTCCTTAGCTTCCACAAAGTTAAATGGTTCAAGCATTGCCACATTGCTTCTTTCATAGATTTTAGCAAGTGACCTTGTGGCTCTCACTGGTAAATCATCCATATTGTCTTCCAATCCATCTATAAGTTCATCAACCTCTACATCTCAAGGTGTGCTGTTTTTGAACTGTTATTGTTCTGCACCTTTCCTTCCATCCAATTCCACTCATCTTCCTTTAGAAAAACAACATCTCGCTACGCTCACCTTCCCCGTCATAGGGTGAAAAATTCTATAAGCCTTTGATTGAGACTGCATTTAATGAAGATTCCAAGTTCTCGTTTATCCAAATTGTCCTTTGACTCGTGAACATGAGTGTAACACTTGAAGCCTAAAATTTCATTTTTAATTAATTAGGTTTTACTTTTGTTTTTATTTTTTATTTTATCTTTTCGGATAATAAACCAAAAAAGAAACGAAAAGAAAAGCGAAAGCGAAAGGCAAAACCTTCTCCCGCGTGGGCCTTTAGCCCATCGTTGCCTCAAGCCCGCCCTCTCGTGTCGCTCTTCTTCCTCGCGCCACCGAGGAGCACGCGCGGGTAGGCGACGCGGAGAAGCTTGAGCACACGGCGGTCGCGTGGGAGCAGAGGAGCAGCTGGCATCGACGGACGTGACCGGAGGAGGTGATGATGGCGGATGGGACGGCGGTCCAACCGGGGGGTCGAAGCCCGCCGACCGGCCGCTCCTAAGCCTATAAAGAGGGGGGCCACCGTCGACGAGGAGAGAAAGATAGAGGGCCGGAAAGGATCGAAAGCCGCATCCGAAACCTCCCACCGAGAGACTTTAATGGGGCCGAGGACAAGCACACCGAGATCCAAGGTCGGCTCTGAGAAGCGAGCACGTAGACACACCGAGACAGAGAGAGAGAGAGAGAGAGAGAGAGAGAGAGAGAGAGAGAGAGAGAGAGAGAGAGAGAGAGAGAGAGAGAGGCCACCGGAGCTTGGGGTCCCCTGAGAGACTTCGGGGAGCTCAAGTTCAGGTTGGTCGTTGTGTGGTGAGCCCGGAGGGGTCCCCGAGAGACTTCGGGGAGCTCGAAAGGTGAGCCCGAGGGAGAGAGAGAGAGCGTTCTGTCCAAATTTAACCGAGACTAGGTCTCGCCGTGGCCGCCGCTGCTCGCCGAGCCTCGCCGCCGCGCATCAAACTCACCAGCTTTGCCGTTGCTCGCCGTGGCCGCCGCCGTCGTAGATCGCCCCCGCCGTCACCGGCCACCGCCTTCGCTCAAGAAAAGGTAAAAAGCCGCGCCTTCGTCCTCGCCATCCATCGCGATCCCATTCCGTCGCTTGCCGCCGCCGCGTGGTCCCCATCGTCGTTGTCGCCACCACCGTGGCCGCCGCCGCCACAGATCACTTCGCCTCCTCTCGGCGCCGGTGATTCGCAAACCCTAGGGTTTGCGATTTTCCGGTCACGGCGGGATCCAAACCCGAAAATCGGGTAGGGTTTGCAATCCGAGGGTGGCCGAGGATGGGTCGGGTGACCGAGCCGGAGCCGATCCGGTAGGGTGTCGCTGGGGGGCGGGTCGCCGAGTCGCCGCCGGGCCGGGTCGGCCAGCCGATCTCTCCCAAAACGACGAGCCACGACGCCGTTTCAAAAGAAATAAAAAAGAAAAAGAAAAAGACGAAAAAATCCGAGTCGACCCAACCCATGATCCAACCCGGTCAGTTTTTAATATTATTTTAATATAAAAATATTTTAAATAAATAAATAATAAATATTTTATTTTCCGAAAATTAAAAAAATAAAAAATTTTATATTTTCCAAAATATGTCAAAATCCAAAAAAGGCCAAAAATTCATGAAAAAGCCAAAAAAAATTCAGAAAAAGCCAAAAGACTTGTATTTTTCCAAAATACCAAAACAAAAAAAAAAAAAAAATCCATTTTATGTCCAAAAATGAGAAAAAGACTCAAAATGTTTTTCGTCCCAAAATGCATGGAAAATCCTCAAAATCCAAAAGCCTTAGGGTTTAAACAAGATTAGGTACCGAAAAGGCATTAGTGATTAACTAGTGTAATCAAGTCCCCGATCCTAATTTCTCTCGGTCGCAGAGTGAGTATTTCTCCGATACTTCACTGGGTTTCTAATCAACCCACCCCAAATCGATTAGTGGCGACTCCAATTTAAAAATTGATTTAAAGGTTAAAACTCAGATTATTAAGGCGTGAATTGGTGGACTTGGGAGAGTCCGGGCTTAATAAATTCAAATTGAGCCATTAGCCTCCTTAGGCGCTCGTACTATCAAGGGTGCCAAACAAAAAAGAGGTCGCGACAAACACAAACACCTAAAAACCTTCAAACTTTTCACATAAGGTTTAACACCATACCAGACTTCAAAAGGTGTTGACCTCTTTAAGGCCTTTGTGGGCAATCTGTTCAACAGAACACTGCAAAAGATTAGTGCTTCTTCAGCCCATAACTTCTTAGGTAACTTCTTCTCTTGCATCATACATCTAGCCATCTCCATAATGCTTATGTTTTTCCTCTCACCGACCCCATTCCGTTGAGGTGAATAGGAAGTAGTGAATCGCTGCACAATTCCTACTTGCTCACAATTCAACTTAAACTTATGAGCAGATACTCAACCATTATCGACCCGAGCATTTTAATTTTCTTCCCACTTTGATTCTCAACTAAGGCTTTAAACTTCACAAACACATCAGCAACTTCAGACTTGGCTTGCAGAAAATAAATCCAACTCATCCTAGTCATATCATCAATGAAGGTAATGAAATACCTGCTACCATTGAGAGAAGACTCAGACATAGGTCCACATAGATTTGTGTGGACTAATTGCAGCTTCTCACATGCTCTCCAGCCTCCTCCTTTGAAAGGAAATCTGGCTTGCTTGTCAAGAAGACAAGTTCTACATTGTGGAAATTCCTCCTCCAAACTTGGCAAGTCATCTGCTAAGCTATTTCTCTCGCATAAATGACATGCTCTTCTTGTGAACATGCCCAAGTCTTTTTATGCCATAGCTCGCATTTTCTTCTTTGCACTTTAAAGCCATTTGTTGCATCTCTTGTGGCTTGAACATGAAACTCTTGTCCCTCATTGGGATTCTTAGCACTTCTTTGTTATCTGCATTATTAATAAGACATTCATTCCCTTCAAACTTCACTTTATAGCCCTTTCAACTAATTGACCAACACTTAACAGTTATTCTCGTCAATGTTTGGCACAAAAAGAACATTACCGATTAGCTTCACCTCCGATTTCCTTCAATAGCCACTGCACCCTTCCCTTGCACTTCGATATACACTATCCGTTTGCCACCCCGACTGACCCGACTAACCTGTCTAGACTCCTAAATAGTTTCGAATTGCCAATCATATGATTGGTACAACCACTATCCACCAGCCATGCATCATTCCCAATAGAAGATTCAGAAAAAGAAGCTACAAACAAGTACTCTTCCTCGCCTTTCATTCACCGCTACATGTGCTTTCCCCGCTTGCTGGTAATTTTTTTCTTTGCAGATGGCTTCCATGTGACCCAACTTGTGACATCTTCCGCATCTAGCATCGGGCTTTCTCCAACATCTAAAAACGATGACTAGTTCCACCACGGTATTGACAAGGCTTTTTGTTATTCTTCCATTTGCTAGACCCACTAGAATTTCCTTCTTTTGCTACAAACTTGGAGTCACCAGCATTTTCTCTGGATTGAATCCATTTCTTCCCTTTGCCTCCATCATTTGACTTCACTTTAGCTTACATCGCACCCTCTACAAACTATTCTCTTCTCATCGGTCTTCTTTGCTCTTGTGCCTGCAGAGCATTTAATAATTTTGCAAGCTTTATATTAGCTAAGTTTCTTGTATTTTCCAGAGAAGCTATGGTGGCTTCGAACTTCTGGAAGAGACACCAGATCTTTCCAAACAAGCCTTTCATCCTTCAAGGCACCCCTAAAACTCTGATTTTTTCAGCTATCCCAACCAGCCTATCAGAGTACTCCTTCACTGACTCTGAATCCTTCATTTGCTGTCTCTCAAACTCCCTCAAGAGATTCAGCACCTTCATGCTCCTTATCTTCTCATCTCCCTCGTATTCATCATTCAATAAATCCATATTGCCTTTGCAGAATCACATCTCATGATCCTTGTGAAAATAAGGGTGATGGAGCAAAGATACAAAAAGTCTTTTGCCTTGGCCTTCCTTGTGATTCTTTCTTTATGGTACTTTATCTGATTCAAGATCGGATTGTCTAGAAGTGGAGCAACCTCATAATCATTCTCCACAGCCTCCCATAAATCATGACCCTCCAAGAATGCCGTCATCTTGACAGCCCAAGCATGATAATTTTCCCCAAAGACTAGAGCAGCCATTGCAAAGAATCCACTGATCCGCCTCCATCAGCTTTTTCTTTGTAGATTGGAAGCAATCTTCACTCACTTACCCTCACTTCACAGTCCCTTAAGATCCCACAAACGCTCTGATACCAATGTTAAAGCTCATAAAACAACAATCAAAACAGAAATTTTTTTGTTGTTTGAGAGAGAGAAAAAAAAAAAGAGAATAGAACTTCATACGTCTTGTGTAAAAGAAAAAAAAACTGTCGAGTACCACAACTAAATACAAAGAAAAAAATGCTCACATACGTGCAACACATAACTGCACACAAACGTGCTATTAACTTCCTAGAAAATAGCAAAAACACTAAATGCATAACTAAATGAACTTGGCTGTTAAAAAAAAAAAAACAGAGGAAAACAGAGGAAAAAAACACAACAGAAAACAATAGCTGAGACAATTCCAACACATATCAGAAGACTTTAACTTTGCAGCTTCGCATTTGTTTGCTCAAGCAGCTTAGTGCTTTCTTTGGATTAGATGTTTTCCTAGCAAAGTGACAAGACTGTTTTCTTTCCTGTAGACATCATTTGAGCGAGCCAAAAAGTGGGTTCAAGAACTTCAAGCACAGGGTAGTGATTAAATCTTGTTTAATTTCTCTATGTTATAGTTATGTGTTTGGCTTTGCCATTGGAGTTTATGTTTATTTATGTTTTGTGGCTTCTAAGTAGGTAGACTTTTTTAACTTCTTGATCTCCAATATGCTTGTGACTTTTTGTTCTTCTTTTCTTTTGTTAAAAGAGACATTTTTTTTATGTTTAGTATAACCTTGGGGTGCCAGTATACACAATTATATTGTGTAATTTATCATGGAGGTGTTTGGATTTGACCTCCTTATGTTTCTTCAGCAAGAACCTTATACCATCTTATAATAATTTCATGGTCAGTAGTTGAGCTAACTAGCTGTCTCCATTCCTGTCAAAGGTAACCCTAACATGGTTATGGCTCTCGCTGGAAATAAAGCAGATTTGTTGGATGCCCGGAAGGTTACAGCTGAGGTAATTACAGTTTTCCTGCTGTTTTGCTTTTGAGGTGATTGCTTCTGTTTTGTCTGAAATTATATTTTCTTTTATCAAGAGGTAAGTGCAATTTCATTGAGGTGGAAATAAGGGGGTGCCTACCTCAGTATACGCTAGATGTCGGATATCTACATCTTCCAATCTCATGCGATGTTTGGAGAAGATATTAATTGAGAAGAACCGATACTCCTTTTTATTTACTATGTACTTCTGGGCACGCTCCTCTTCCTCTCCCTTCTCTGTAGACAAAATCTTGTATGAGAAATCTTTTGTGGATACTTGTGTTTATCTTTGCACAATCTGATGCCTATCCAACCCTTCAGTCCTCTACAGAAATCATCTCGTTGGCTAAAGATGTGTGAAATCAGGAAAGTTAGTCTTTTGAAGTTTATCCTTTTTATAGATAATCGGTTGGGAGATTATTCATGCTGCTTTTTTATCCTTATTTGTAACCTTGGGCAATGCTTATATTCTGCAGTCCTAATGAAAGGTGGAACTTGATGATTACTAATTCATGAAGGTCGAAACTTATAACTATTGCAAAGTGCAGGCATCAAAATGATACTATTTGAGTTGGTTAGATAAAGTGGGCACAGAGCGAAGAAAAGAGTGTCTCCATTGATTTTTTTATGATGTGAGTTGACTCCAATTCAAAGTGGTCATTGTCATTTACGGAGATGACCGACTTTTTTGGAGCTCAATTGGAAGTCAAGCTGTGTATTGATCAACCAAGCCTAACTTTGTCGAGTTCACTGTCAATAGGCAAGGCATGAGAAGAAGTTGATTGATTATGCAATGGCACTGTTGACAATGATTTTATGGCTCGGTTTCTAGTCAGCATAAAGGTTTTAATTGATCATCTTTATAATTGATATCAGTCAAAGGAGAAACTGTAGGTTTGGTCCAGATTGTTGGATAATGAGACTCATTTTCAATTGTCGTCCTCTATAAATTGCTTATGTCTGGTCCCATTTTACCGCAGGAAGCACAAACATATGCCCAAGAACACGGTCTCTTCTTTATGGAAACATCTGCAAAAACTGCTGCAGACGTCAATGACATTTTCTATGAAATAGGTATACTGTCTTGTCAATGTATTTGTCTCGCGAATGCTTAGTTCATATCATGCACGCCATTGCTTGACTGGTTTTCATGTACATGTACTCGTCTTTGCTGTAGATACTGCATGCTGTGAACTCCGTTATTAGGTTTAGAAATTTGGATATTGCTTATAATTTGTCTCTGCTCTCAACCAAGGCTGGTGATTTCAGCGAATTATCTACAATATCTTCTATAATGAAATGTTCCTGTCAATTTTTGTGGTGCACATTTTCTTAGTTTGTCGATTCCATGTAACTTACTGTTTTATTTTTCATGGATACAGCTAAAAGCCTATCCAGAGCTCAGCCAGCACCGAACCCGTCGGGAATGGTTCTCATGGACAGACATGCCGAGAGGACGGCAGCTGCATCGTGTTGTTCTTAAAGTAGCCTTTGTCTGTGCTTTCTGTAGAAGCCCATGACACCTTCTCCCCCAAAATGCATGATGAATTTTCGCCACTCAGAAGTTGTCTCTGCCGAAATATTGGGCGGAATTGTACAAGCGATGTTAATTTAGGCCCCTCTTATGCACAGTGTTATTGAGGGCGTGTGATATATAATCTTTCATATAAATGTAATGACTATGGTTTGGCTCCTATATTGTTCTATGCTCGTGAGGATTGCGAACCAGTTTCGGTGCTCTTAATGATATTCTGACTTAGGATCCTTTTGGTAGGATCGTGGTGTGTTGGCCATTTCGGTTCTCAGCAAAATTTGCAACTCTCTATTCCATGTTTTTGGATGGTCGAGAATCTACAGCAATCACCTCTTATATTTTTTCAAGCTTAAAAGATTGGTCACTGAGACGATGATGTCATTGTGTTAAGATATAAAACCAACAATCAATGCACATCCGTGGTCAAGTTTCCAATTCCAATTAGCACAAGCTTTTACCATGAAGTAGTAAACCTCGAGCTTCGTTCATGTTCCAGATTAATCAAATATCATTTAAAGAAGCCAACACGATATATTTCTCTCTAAAGTATACCTTCATGCGTGTATATAATATATAAGAACGGAACAGAAAAGTAAGTATATTACCATAATAACCATAATAGAAAGGAAACGCCTCAACAATATAGGAGACATTAGAATTGGGCTTTAAAAGAAACGCTCAACAAGAATTGAATAACAGCAAAATTCCATCACTTTCTCTAAAGGTTAATTTTTTTTCCCTTGGTCACCTAACAATTAACAAAAGAAATACTAATTCAAGTGCAAATCTAATTGAATGATATGGTGGCCACTTAATTGATCAGTAGTCGGTTTCACAAGACGCTAATTCGCCTTGTGAAGAAGGCTGAAATCGAACTTGCTAGCAATAGGATCCCAATGTATCCCGATTTCATCACCTTCAGCCAACCCCCTCCGCTGCACGAACTCCTTCATCCAACACCCCTTCAGGACGTAGGACCCTGACGATGCCCAGTAAGCAAACACCAGTTGGTGCTCGGAGTGTGTGTCTTCGTCCCACACCACGACCTCGGCACCCTCGTTGCTCTTGACTCGCCTCGCTCTCTCTTCATCCATGCACGGGAGCACGTAGGTCGCCACGCCCGCCCGCGGGATCAAGAGCCTCGACAGTTGGCCAAGATCGCTCTTCTTAAGCGTCTTCTTGATGTGATAAGGGTCATAGCGCAGCACCTGCTCCGTGGAAACGTCCCCGCATCTCTCTTCCTCTGCTTCACATTCTGAGGCCCCTCTCTTTCCCTTCTGGCTTCTACAGCGCTTCGCCTTCTTATCCACAATCGGAGTTCCGTCATCAGTGAGTGAGGCCGTGGACTTTCGCTCTGGTCGGGTTGGAGCAGCACTGAGTTCCTTAGTGTCCAAGTAACCCCTTGTTGGATCCGGCGTGAGAGGAAAGAAGACGCGAGCCGGCACCACCACTGCAGCAGACGAAGTTTCTCGGCCCTCTTCTTTGTGATTCCTCTCGTGGTCGTGCAGATGAGAAACGCATGATGAAGAGCCGATCGACGGCAGCAGCGTGTGTAACTCGCTTCTCGGGACGTCGCCAGTCGGAGGCAATTCCAGGGTGAAGGGATCGACAAGCTTCATGGTTTTCGGGTCGAAGAAACAGGAAAAAGTGCTCCGCAAGAACAACAGAGGGCAACACGGTGCAGAGAAATTTAGAGAGAGAGAGAGAGAGAGAGAGAGAGAGAGAGAGAGAGAGAGAGACAACGTAGAGAGAATAGAAACCAAGACGACGAGGACTAGGAGGTTGGAGAGAATTTATAGTTTACCGTTGTTTGCCGTTGGAAATGGGATTAGGAGTCCGGTTCGGATTAGTGTACGTCGGGGATTACTAAAGAAAAAAGAAGAAGAAGGAAATAAATCCAAGATTCCAGATTGATTTCCTAACGAAGATCGGCTTTTATTTTCCTTTTCCGTAAGGGATTGAAGGACAAATTCATTAATCTCCACTTAAATTTTCCCACTAATGGTTTTTTATTTTTTTCAATAATAGAGAACCGCATGGATTTGTAATTGTTTTACTTATTCCGGTCAAATTATCACATTTTAGGAAATATACAGTCTTACAATTTACATTACATGCGCACATGCACTTGTTACCTTGCGCTTTCAATCCAACCCGATTTTGGAAATACTTTGTAGTTCAACTTAATTCCTTCTAATTGTAATTCGATCATTTTGAGCAATCCGTACTGGTCGCATACACACACCGGTTTTTGGGTTTTGTCTTAATAAAAATATCTTGCAAAAAGAAACAATAGCTATTTTATTAGGCACGAAATAATAAGTAAATACCTTATTTTAGGTAAGGAAAAAGCTATCAAAAATCATAAATTATACTTACCGCGACACATTTATCTTGAATTTTTTTGTGAGGAAAAAACCCAAAACTTATACCTATGTGACACGTTAATTTTTTTTATGACACCAAAAATTATAAATTGCATATGTGCAATACATTACCTCAAATTAAGTTGGGGCAAATATATTACATAGGTACAAATGTAAAAAAGTTTAGGGTACCTCAAATTAAGTTTGGGGCAAATATATAACATATTTACAAATTTTGGATTTTTTGTGTCACAAAAAAAATTTGAGATAAATGTGTCACATTTATCATAGTTTATGGTTTTTAGTGGTTTTTTTTTTTTTTTTTTGGTCCTTTTAGGTATGGTTTTTTGCATGCTAATCTACAGAGATTTGAATTTGCAGGGAAGTTCTATCACCTAAAATTTATATCTCCTTTTGTACTCGAACTCTTATTTGAATAAATGAATTGAGGATTTTAATTCCCATGTTTTGATGTTAAAAATTGGGAGGGACGAAAATAAGATGTAAAATATATACAAGAGGCACCTGAAACTTGATTCTCATTCAAACCTCAACTGGGTCCAAATATCAAATGGGATTGGAGTTACTAAATTCAAAAATTGTACGATTCACTAAAAGAGACTAATGCTAGCAATATTAAAAGATTCGAATACATTAAATGTTGCAAATCAAAGAGAAATGCTAGATCTTGATATAAAATTGATACACTACAGTAACGAACATCAACTGGGTATCAAATAAATGCTCACTTAAAGTACGACACATATCAATACATTGGTCTTAATATATTTAGCACTACTCTTAGTGTCACGCCTCGAACCTCGAGCGCGTGCCCATCCCTCTTTGGTCGATAAAATTTTGCAACTTCCCAGGATGAGTCGCCGACCCATTGATTTTTAAGCACATATGAAAGCAAAAATAAATCCCCTGACAATAATCATCTCGAGATAGAAAAGCAAGATACGAATTCACAAAATAAACATACTTTTATATTCACATAATGTCAAGCACAAGGTCTATGACCAAAAGGCCACAAAAACTAACTTTCCAAAAAGAGAGGGCCCTAGCTGACATACACTTCACATCACTTCATCTCGGCTCCCGGTCCTCCACTCAACGATCCTAAAAATATTGTCTCACAACTGGGTGAGATAAAATCTCAGCGAATCTAAGCTCTAAACTCCAATTAGGAGGGAAATACGCCCAAAAGCATCCTAACCACGCAATCATACAATTAGCATAGAAGACTTACCTCGCCTCAGTTCCACCTTGCAGATCAGCACGGTTTATATACATTATGTATAGAATCGATACATCCAGCAATTGAAACGCATCACTCAACTTAATAAATCACATGGGTCCAGATTATATGGCCAAATCATTATGACACATCCTATATCATGTTACACAATTTTGTCACATAATCCGGCGCATCTATTTCACTCAACATGCGTTCCAATTGATAATTTCACCCACTCGAGGGTACGGCCTACTAGAAGTTTGGCGGTCTACTGGCGTAGCCAGGCATCATCTCATTCCATTGAGCACAATTACGTCTCTCTTAGAGACGACTTCCCCGAAGGGGCGTAGGTCAAGAATCTACTACGATCCGAATACAACCTACTCACAAGTTTGGTGTCTTTTGGCATAGCCAGGCTTCGTCTTCACCATGAGCATGGCGACGTCTCTCAATTAGACGGCTTCCCCGAATGGGCGTAGGTCCAGAATTTACTGCGACTCGAGTCCCAATGAATGGGTAACGTCTGGCTTAATAGCCTAGGATGGTTTCTTTTAACCAACACACGACCACTCAATCTTGGCCTAAGACACTGTGCATTGCACTCAAATGCTTCAATTAAAATAGTGATCCTGGCATATTTTCTTCGTATTAAAAGTATCTCGAAAATAGTCGTGTGTTGGTACACGATCAATTCGAAAATCCTAAATTATACTAACTGCGACACATTTATCTTGAATTTTTTTGTGAGAAAAAAGCCCAAAACTTATACCAATGTGACACTTAAATTTTTTTTTAATGACACCAAAAATCGTAAATTGCATATGTGCAATACATTACCTCAAATTAAGTTGGGGCAAATATATTACATAGGTACAAATGTAAAAAAGTTTAGGGTACCTCAAATTAAGTTTGGGGCAAATATATTACATATTTACAAATTTTGAATTTTTTGTGTCACAAAAAAGTTTGGGGTAAATGTGTCATATTGATCATAGTTTATGGTTTTTAGTGGTTTTTTTTTTTTTTGGGTCCTTTTAGGTATGGTTTCTTGCATGCTAATCTACAGAGATTTGAATTTGTAGGGAAGTTCTATCACCTAAAATTTATATTTCCTTTTGAATTACTGTATATCTTACTCGAACTCTTATTCGAATAAATGAATTGAGGATTTTAATTCCCATGTTTTGATGTTAAAAATTGGAAGGGACGAAAATAAGATGTAAAATATATACAAGAGGCACCTGAAACTTGATTCTCATTCAAACCTCAACCGGGTCCAAATATCAAATGGGATTGGAGTTACTAAATTCAAAAATTGTACGATTCACTAAAAAGAGACTAATGCTAGCAATATTAAAAGATTCGAATACATTAAATGTTGCAAATCAAAGAGAAATGCTAGATCTTGATATAAAATTGATACACTACTATTATGAAGTAATGAATATCAATTGGGTATCAAATAAATGCCCACTTAAAGTACGACACATATCAATACATTGGTCTTAATATATTTAGCACTACTCTTAGTGTCACGCCCCAAACCTCGAGCGCGTGCCCATCCCTCTCTAGTCGATAAAATTTTGCGACTTCCCAGGACGAGTCGCCGACCCATTGATTTTTAAGCACATGCGGAAGCGAAAATAAATCCCGTGACAATAATCATCTCGAGATAGAAAAGCAGGATACGAATTTACAAAACAAGCATACTTTTATATTCACATAATGTCAAGCACAAGGTCTATGACCAAAAGGCCACAAAAACTAACTTGCCAAAAAGAGAGGGCCCTAGCTAACATACACTTCACATCACTTCATCTCGGCTCCCGATCCTCCACTCAACGATCTTGAAAATATTGTCCCACAACGGGGTGAGATAAAATCTCAGCGAATCTAAGCTCTAAACCCCAATTAGGAGGGAAATACGCCCAAAAGCATCCTAACCATGCAATCATACAATTAGCATAGATGACTTACCTCGCCTAAGTTCCACCCTGTAGGTCAGCACAGTTTATATACATTATGTATAGAATTGATACATCCATCAATTGAAAAGCATCACTCAACTTAATAAATCACAGGGGTCCAGATTATAGGGCCAAATCATTATAACACGTCTCATATCATGTCACACAATTTTGTCCCATAATCCGATGCATCTATTTCACTCAACATGCGTTCCAATTGATAATTTCACCCACTCGAGGGTACGGCCTACTAGAAGTTCGGCGGTCTACTGGCGTAGCCAAGCATTGTCTCACCTCATTGAGCACGGTTACGTCTCTCTCAGAGACGACTTCCCCGAAGGTGCGTAGGTCCAGAATCTACTGCGACCCGAATACAACCTACTCACAAGTTTGGTGTCTTCTGGCATAGCCAGGCTTCATCTCCCACCATGAGCACGGTAACGTCTCTCAATTAGATGGCTTGCCCGAATGGGTGTAGGTCCAGAATCTACTGCGACTCGAGTCCCAATGAATTGGTAACGTTTGGCTTAACAACCTAGGATAGTTTCTCTTAACCAACACACGACCACTCAATCTCGGCCCAGGACACTGTGCATTGCACTCAAATACCTCCATTAAAATAGTGATCCTGGCCTATTTTCTTTGTATTAAAAATATCCCGATAATAATCGTTGCAGACACTCAATTCGAACTGTAAGACCGATACCTATCCTTTTCAAACCCCACTATTTGATATAGTACTTAAAATCCATTTTCGGTGTTAAAACCCGACACCTGAGATTTTCTAAATAAATATCAAAATCCACAAATTTTGGAATTAAATACTCAAAATTTCAATCAACACTCAATTTACACAACTAACACTCAATTGCGTAAATTAACCATACCTTTGCAATCAGTATGAAATTCCCATCGGCTATCCCAAATTAAATTATGAAAAATAATTAATAAATAATTAATTTCTAAAATTAATTAATTAATTCAATTTAATTTCTAAAATACTAACCTTGGCCAAAATTATTAAATTAAATACCAATACGGACCCGGAAAATTCCCAAGAACCGTTCTAGATAAACAGTACAATTTATTTAGGCCTTAGCTAAACCATGCTAACCACCTAATGTGCTCAATTAAATAATTTAATTTCTAATTTAATCTAACTAACCACATAATCCCTAATTAAATAGATCTAAACACCACTTAAACGTTATTAACATACTAAGCAGAGTTTTAGAGTATAAACTCACTGGTTAATTGCGGAAACCGGTTCACTGTGACGACGGCGTGACAGCGGCCAAACTTGGGCTCGCGATGACACCCACGGGCTTGGACCGGGCCTGAAATTGGCCCAACAAATCTCAGCCCAAATCTGAGATTTGCTTTTAACTTGGGTTGGGCTTCAAATCTAACTGAAGGTGGGTTGGCTGCGGCACTGGGCTGCCGAATTGGGCCTGCTGTGGCTGGGCTTCAAGGGCTGAAGATTACATTCACAAGGCTGGCCTGACTTCTTCGCTGGGCTGAAGACACGGCCCAAAGGAGCTGCTATCACGTGGGCTGAAGGAGGGCCCAACCGTGGGCTGACTTTGCTGGAATTCACGGCAGCTGGAGAAGACCCCGCGGGGCAGCTTGCTGACGTGTGGACTGATCATTGAAGGGAACGGGCGAGTGAGCAGCTTCGTCCGTGGAACTAGATGGACGAGAGAAGATGCCGCAGCTACGAGCGACACGGACTAGTGAGAGAGAGACGATCACGGTCTTCACTGGACAGGTGGGTACGAAGCGTTGGGGTTGCTTCGTCGAAGATGGAGCTTCGGACGTGAGATGGCAGAGAGATGTGGAGTTTTGGGGGTCAACCAAACGTAGCTTGTTGACTGGATGAAGGACTTGCGTTGGACGAAGGTGGAGAAGGAACAATGAAGTGGGATGGTGGGGCTGGCTTCGGCAAGTGGCGGAGATGAAGGAAAAATAAAAATGAAAGAAAAGAAGGCTGTTCGGTGGGGGGTTTCGCAGGGTCAAAGGAAAATAAAAGATGGAAAGGAAACAAAGGCAGCTGGTTTTGTGGTGTGGCGTCCGCGCGAAGGAGATGGAGGAGGGGAGTCGTGCACGAGAAGCTGCCGAAGGGGGAGGATAAAATCAACCAAACAAATATCTAATTCATCGTGACTTGATCTAAGAAGTCTCCAAGCTTATCCAATGGTGTTCCCTATTTCTTTCTAGCCTTTTAATCCACCAATAATTCAAATTAAGGCCAAAATTGCAGCCTCCAAAATGGCATACGAATTTCACCATAAACACTTCAATTTCCTCTCCGATTATCCAAATCGAGGTCCGATTTCGCTGAAGAAAAATCCTGAACAATTTTCCGTAAATCTCTGACACTCAAAGGCTTGGATTGGAAGTCTAAATTTCCCTTAATTCGGCCCATATGAATTTCTGCTAATTTTCCGCAACATCCGAACCGATTTTCCGAAAAATCTCTGAATCTCTGAAAATTCTTTGGAGGATGAGTTGACGTTCCTAAAATAGGTTGAATACTTACGTAACTTTTGATTTCCGAAATCGAGTTCAAATTCGCGGTTACTTTCAATCAAGCGCGCTTTTAGCGTGACTTAGTCTACCGGGTAACTTTTATGAATTTTTGGTGCAATTGATCCGTGATCAATTTATCTCGAGTCATATTGTACATTTTCGACACATTTGCGACTCTCGATTGTCGTGAAAATCTCGAGATATCAATTACGGGCACCGGATACCAAAACGATAGAAAAATCGGTCTAGTGCCAATCAACGAGTATTTTGCAAATGAGGTGGAATCACCAACACTCTGATTACATATCTTAATCGAATCGACCTATCTCCGGTCTCTGATCAATTTCTGACAGTGTCGTAATGACCCTTGCAGATCAACACGGTCGAGCAGTTAATTCCTAATCGAATTCTCAAGTCTATTGTATTAAAATCCCTTAATGGTTTCACCTGATAAGCTAGTTATCTCGTGAGGGGCCCTCTCAGAGAATAAGGCCATAAGCACGTCGATAAAAAGCCCATTTCATCTCATCGAACTCAGACTCGAAAATCAGGATGTCACACTTAGAGGTTCGCTTGCTTGATTGGAAAATGTATGATTTGGAAAATATTTTCCTAAACATAATTGATTATATTGCTTGGAATAATTAAGAAACAAAAAAAATTTCATTATCAACAACAATCTATGTCTAAATTTCTCGTAAAAGATGAAGATAATATATTTTTATACATTTTTTTCTTAAACAACGCTAGTTATCATTTTTAGGAAAATATTTTCCAAAATGTGGATTTTCCATGAAGCAAACAAATTCTTGAGTTAATCTCAATCTTTTTAGCTTCCTAACTCAAAATGGTATTAGGAAAAACTAATGCGTTGAGTGCTTCGATTAGGACAATCATTTAATGTTAATTATCCACATCGTGGTTCAAGATTCAATAATTCTGAACTCTGGAGATACGTGTCTTTATACTTAACTTAGGTTTATTTAGATTTTTCTAGATAAAAATGAATATATAGAGTGTCAATATTCATCTTCTTAGACGTGTCTTCGGGCTTGGAATTCAACCGCTTTCAGATTTCTTTTGTAGGGGCCATCCTCTCTGGTCCCACCAATATATCTTCTTAGACGTGTCGGTTCTAGACATAGTGCGAAGCACGTGTCTAACTAGCAAGAAGCAAGCTCCCCAGTAGAAGCTTCCAGAGATAGTTTGATAACTCGACACCTAGCTTGGATGCCTTTCTTATTTCAATGTGTCGATACTCTCACACTTTTGCCCCCCTCCCCCAATTAGAGAGAGTTTTTCTCTATATGAAGGTGAGGCATTGATCTGACTGCTTGTATGACAAGACATATGATTTGTTCAACTATGGTTGTATTTATCTGCCTTGGTAAAGATCTATGTACATATTAGAAGACTTTACAGTTCTACATCTGCTTCGGTGCTCTGCAGCTTAGTGCTTTCTTTTGGCTTAGATGTTTTCCTAGCAAAGTGACAAGACTGTTTTCTTTCTTGTAGGCATCATTTGAGCGAGCCAAAAAGTGGGTTCAAGAACTTCAGGCATAGGGTAGTGATTAAATCTTTTTGCTTAACTTCTCTATGTTATAGTTATGTGTTTGGCTTTGCCGTTGGCGTTTACATTTATTTATGTTTCGTGGCTTCTAAGTGTTATAGATAAAGCAAAATATTTGTTTTTAGGGGCTTTTTTGTCTTTTCTATTAGATTTCCTTTTAGGTTAAAAGTGGTACCTATATATTAGCGATGGCAAAACCCTAGCCGTCAAGACGCTGAAAAAGGAAATAGAGAGGCAAGAAAAAGAGAGAAGAAAAAAGTGAGTTTTTTTCTTGATGAGAGTTCTCAATCTCTTTGTGCCCTGATCTTAAGAGAAGATCGTGTCACAGTATTCCAACTATTTCCGAAGTCTAGTGGATTCGAAGAGTGCCTCTGCGGAGATGTAGCCCAAAGTTTGGGTGAACTTTAACAAATTTTCTGGCGTGTTCATTTGATTCTGCTATTTTATTACTATATTTTGTCTGGTGAATTGTTTGCGAGCACTATTTTTCTGGAATCGACGTGCGATTTCGTAACAACTGGTATCATAGCCTGGGTTGGCTAATCGAAAACATCGAGGGTTTTCGGTGACGTTCGATTGAAATCAAACAGGATGGCAGAAGATAAAATCAGAATCAATAAGTTCAATGGAGAGGATTTCAGATGGTGGAAACTACAAATAGAGGATTATCTTTATCGAAAGATCTCTATGCACCACTTGAGGGTTGGAAACCCGAGATGGCGGAAGTGGATCCGATGCAGGCCGGATGGAAAATTCTTGATCAAAAGGCGTTAGGTGCGATTTGTCTAGGGTTGACGAAAAAGACAGGGTATCACATCGCGAAAGCAAAAACTGCAAAAGAAGCCATGGATATTCTAACGAATATTTTTGAGAAGCCATCCACATCAAATCAGGTATTTTTGCTGAAGAAACTGGTTAATATGAAGTTATCTGATAGAGGTTCTGTGGCAGAGCATATTAATAGTTTCACGCAGGTCACGGGTCAATTGGAATCTGCAGGCATAAATTTGGATATGAAGCTTCAAGCTTTATTATTTTTATGTTCTCTTCCGTAAAGCTACAATACCGCAGTGCAGGGGAATTTCGAGCACCATGAAGGATGATTTAACTCTTGATGATGCTGTGAGTAGTATCATGGATGAAGAGATGCGAAGGAAAGTCTCGTGTGGAGATAATTTTTCTGCATCTACATCTTCAACGGCACTTGCAAAGGGAGAACCGTGGAAGAAGTAAAAGTAGAGGAAATTTCAGCGGTCGTAGCAGATCACAATCAAGGGGTAAGAGACGGGTTGCAAAAGATGAGTGTTGATTTTGTTACAAAACCGGACATCGGAGGTTTCAGTGTGAAGCCTACAAAAAGAAGCAGCAATATGAGAATCAAGGTGCTAATGTAGTTAGTGATAAATCTTTGCTAGATAACTTGTGTTTGTCTACAGGGTTTGGCTTGACAACAGATAAATGGTTTATTGATTCTGACGCTTCTTTTCATTGCACCTCGCAAAGAGACATATTTGATGATTATGCTAGTGGAGATTTTGGACAAGTGGTTGTGGGAAACAACCACATGTGTCCAATTGTTGGGAAAGGAACTGTGACTGTGAACATCTCAGGTGGAGGACGTTTAGTTTTGCGTGAAACTAGGCATATTCCGGAATTAGAGAAAAATCTGATTTCAACCAGTAAACTTGACCAAGAAGGTTTGGTAATAACCTTTGGCTGCGGAGAGTGGAAGATAACCTTAGGGGTAAGAGTAGTAGCAAAGAGAAAGCGTATAGGTATACTTTACCTTCTCCAAGGAGACAATATCGGTGATATGGTTGCAACTACAATGGCTACGGGTAATTTATCTACTCTTTGGCATTATCGTTTGGGACATCTTGGTGAAAATGTGTAAAGCAGTTACACTCGAGAAAATTACTCCCAGGTTTGCAAAAGTTGAGTTAGATTTTTGTGAGAGTTGCATTTATGGAAAACAGAAGGCTGTTAGTTTTCAATTGAATGGGCGACAAAATAAAGGCCGAAGCTAGAGTTGGTTCATACCGATGTATGGGGACCCTCGGAACTATCTTATGGTGGTAAGAGATATTTTGTCACATTCATTGATGATGCAACAAGAAAGACTTGGGTCTATGCTCTTAAAGAAAAATCAGAAGTATTCGGGATGTTCAGGATGTGGAAGACCATGGTAGAAAAAGAAACAGGTTATCAGATTAAAGCTTTGAAATATGATAATGGTGGTGAATACACAAATAAAGAATTTGCAAATTATTTGAGCCGAGAAGGCATACAAGGGCTAAAAACTGTTCCTAAAACTCCTCAAGAGAATGGTGTAGCTGAAAGAATGAACAGAACTATTCTAGAACGTGCGAGATGCATGAGACTACACGTGGGTCTCCCGCTACACTTATGGGCTGCTACAGTTGATGCAACTGTTTATCTTATCAACAGAAGTCCATCTAGTGCGTTGGATGGAGAAATACCACAAGAGCGGTGGTCAGGTAAGAAGATTAATTATTCACATCTAAAAGTGTTTGGTTGTATTGCATATGCTTTAATTGACAGGGAGGATAGAAAAAATCTTGATGCTAAGTCCCAGAAGTGCGTCTTTATCGGATACGGTGGCGACGAGTATGGCTATAGACTTTGGGATTATGAGAATAACAAAGTCATCCGAAGTCGCAATGTGGTATTCCATGAAGAAAAGATGTACAAGAATCGTCAGACAGAGACAGAGCATGAGAAGGTAGTACAACCAAAATATGTTGAATTAGACACAATGCCCGTGAAGATGTTTCCAGTAGATCAAAGTTCACCTGAAAGAGAGGTTCAAGATGAGCCTATTATCAGTGAAGAGGTAGTTTAAGAAGAACGCAGTGATTCGGAGCAAACGAATGACCCTGAAGTACCTGTCTTGAGAAGGTCTACACGTGTGAGAAAGCCAAAGGTAATTTTTGATCCATCGCTAATACCGTTCGAGCCATGTCTTATATACGATTCGGGGAACCGGTGACTTACGATGAGGCAAAGGCAAACACGTCTCACTTGCAGTGGGAGTGTGCTATGAAAGACGAGATGAGCTCGTTATTTCAGAACAAAACTTGGGAGTTGACCAAGTTGCCCACAGGTAAAAAAGCTTTATTAAACAAATTGGTGTACAGGGTTAAGAATGAAGCAGATGGTAGTATTAGATACAATGCGAGACTTGTAATCAAGGGCTTTTCTCAAAAGAAGGGATCGACTACTCCGAGATATTTTCACCAGTAGTGAAAATGACATCAATTAGAGTTCTGCTAAGTATAGTTGCAGTGGAGGATCTTCATCTTGAGCAGTTAGACGTAAAAACAACGTTTTTACATGGTGACTTAGATGAAGAATTATACATGGCACAACCTAAGGGTTTTGAAGTCAAAGGTAAGGAGCACATAGTATGTCGCTTGAAAAAAAAAACTTGTATGGCTTGAAACAAGCTCCGCGGCAATGGTACTTAAAATTTGATGGTTTCATGCAAGAAAAGGATTTGCACACTTTGTGAGTCGATCACCGTGTTTATTTTCGCAAATATGATGATGGTGACATTGTGTATCTATCTTTATATGTGGATGACATGCTGGTGACTAGTTCCAATATGAAGAGAATCGTAGAAGTGAAGAAGATGTTATCATCACAGTTTGTTATGAAAGACTTGGGAGAGGCCAAGAATATTTTAGGCATGAAAATCATCAGAGATAGGAAAATAAGAAATTATGGTTGTCGCGGGAAGACTATGTGAACAAGGTGTTAAAGAGATTTAACATGGACAAGGCAAAACCGGTTGCAAATCCTCTAGCGAATCACTTCAAACTTTCCAAGGATATGTGTCCAAACACTCAACTTTTGAAAGATGAGATGGCGGTAGTTCCATATGCATCAGCAGTGGGGAGTTCGATGTATGCCATGGTGAGCACGAGACCAGACATTGCACAAGCAGTGGGAGTTGTATGTCGATATATACAGAACCCATGCAGAGAGCATTGGAATGCAGTTAAATGGATATTGAGATATCTAGCAGGTACTTCCAATTACTCACTTTGTTATGGTGGTACATCTCTAGAGTTGCAGGGTTATGTAGATGCAGATCATTTGGGTGATCAAGATAGTGGTAAGAGTACCACTGGATATGTCTTTACAATTGCAGGTACAGCAGTGAGTTGGGTATCTCAACTACAAAAGATAGTGGCTTTATCGACGACAGAGGCAAAATATGTAGCGATTACAGAAGCCTCCAAGGAAATCATGTGGTTACAAGATTATATGGAGGAGTTACATCGAAAACAGCCAGTCAGTACACTGTGGAGTGATAGTCAAAGTGCAGTGCACTTAGCAAAGAATGCAGCTTATCACTCAAGAACTAGACATATCAAGAAGCATTATCACTTTATCGAGTCAGCATTGAAAGATAATGAATTAAAGCTACAAAAGATTGATGGCTCGAAAAATCCAGGTGACATGATGACCAAGGTAGTAGACAGAGAGAAGCATATTTTCTGTACTACTACCATTGGTATTACTCCATGTTGATTGATGAGCAAGATGCTCGCAGAGGCACAAGTTTTTCAACTACTATTTTTTGAAGAAGATGGATGCAAAGTTGCTTGGTGCTTGGGTATATTTGTCTTCAAGTGAGAGATTGTTATAGATAAAGCCAAATATTTGTTTTTAGGGGCTTTTTTTGTCTTTTCTATTATATTTCCTTTTAGGTTAAAAGTGGTACCTATATATATTAGCGATGGCAAAACCCTAGTCGTCAAGACGCTAAAAAGGAAATAGAGAGGCAAGAAAAGAAAGAAGAAAAAAGTGAGTTTTTTTTGATGAGAGTTCTCAATCTCTTTGTATCCTGATTTTAAGAGAAGATCGTCGTTGTATTCCAACTTTTTCCGAAGTCTAGTGGATTCGTAGAGTGCCTCTGCGCGGAGACGTAGCCCAAGTTTGGGTGAACTTCAATAACAAATTTTCTGGCGTGTTCATCTGATTCTGCTATTTTATTACTATATTATGTTTGGTGAATTGTTTACGAGCACTATTTTTCTGGAATCGACGTGCGATTTCGTAACACTAAGTAGGTAGACTTTTTTAACTTCTTGATCTCCAATATGCTTGTGACCTTTTGTTCTTCTTTTCTTGTGTTAGAAGAGACATTTTTTATGTTTAGTATAACCTTGGGGTGCCACTATACACAATTATAGTGTGTAATTTATCATGGAGGTGTTTGGATTTGATCTCCTTATGTTTCTTCAGCAAGAACCTTATATCATCTTATAATAATTCCATGGTTAGTAGTTGAGCTAACTAGCCGTCTCCATTCCTGTCAAAGGTAACCCCGTCTCCATTCCTGTCAAAGGTAACCCTAACATGGTCATGGCTCTCGCTGGAAATAAAGCAGACTTGTTGGATGCCCGGAAGGTTACAGCTGAGGTAACTACAGTTTTCGTGCTGTTTTGCTTTTGAGGTGATTGCTTCTGTTTTGTCTGAAATTATATTTTCTTTTATCAAGAGGTAAGTGCAATTTCATTGAGGTGGCAATAAGGGGGGTGCCTACCTCAGTATACGCTAGATGTCGGATATCTACATCTTCCAATCTCATGCGATGTTTGGAGAAGATATTAATTGAGAAGAACCGATACTCCTTTTTATTTACTATGTACTTCTGTGCACGCTCCTCTTCCTCTCCCTTCTCCGTAGACAAAATCTTGTATGAGAAATCTTTTGTGGATACTTCTGTTTATCTTTGCACAATCTGTTGCCTATCCAACCCTTCAGTCCTCTACAGAAATCATCTCGTTGGCTAAAGATGTGTGAAATCAGGAAAGTTAGTGTTTTGAAGTTTTATCCTTTTTATAGATAATCGGTTGGGAGATTGTTCATGCTGCTTTTAGATCCTTATTTGTAACCTTGGGCAATCCTTATATTCTGCGGTGCTAATGAAAGGTGGAACTTGATGATTACTAATTCCTGAAGGTCGAAACTTATAACTATTGCAAAGTGCAGGCATCAAAATGATACTATTTGAGTTGGTTAGATAAAGTGGGCACGGAGCGAAGAAAAGAGTGTCTCCATTGATTTTTTTAGGGTTAATTCCATAAAAAAGCACGAACTTTAGGTGTTATCCCAAATCTGGCCCGAACTTTATTTTGTCTCAAAAAAAAGCACGAACTTTAAGTATTGTCTCAAATCTGGCCCGAAATTTATTTTGTCTAAAAAAATGCACAAATTTTCATTTGTGTCCCAAATCTGGCCATCCGTTAACTCTCATTCCACAGTTATCCGACATGGCATTTCCACGTCAGCAATAATATCCAACACAGCAAAACGATGCTGCATTCGAGTGTTTGGAGGAAGTGTTAAATTTAAGTTTGCATTCCAATGAGGTGAACTTTACAGATAATTCTCATGGGAAAAATAATTTAACAGCTTCAGTTCTAGGGGACGAGGCACATAGCTAGGGCCATTAGATCAATTAACAATTGGTAACTGTTTGCAACGCCCGTAAGTCAAGTTGAAAGCGAAGATTACATTGCCTTAAAGCGAGATATTAAAAGCGTGTGCATCTTATAGTTAAATAGAGATGTGAAGCCTATTTGTAATAGAATTAATTTATTTTGTCTCAAATAAAGTTTGGGCTAGATTTGGGACAACACCTAAAGTTCGTGCTTTTTTTTTAGACAAAATAAAGTTTGGGCCAGATTTGGGATAACCCCTAAAGTTCGTCTTTTTTTAGACAAAATAAAGTTTGGGCCAGATTTTGGGATAACACCTAAAGTTCGTGCTTTTTATGGAATTGACCCGATTTTTTTATGATGTGAGTTGACTCCAATTCAAAGTGGTCATTGTCATGTACGGAGATGACCGACTTTTTTGGAGCTCAATTGGAAGTCAAGCTATGTATTAATTAACCAAGCCTAACTTTGTCAAGCTCACTGTCAATAGGCAAGGCACGAGAAGAAGTTGATTGATTATGCAATGGCATTGTTGACAATGATTTTATGGCTCAGTTTCTAGTCAGCATAAAGGTTTTAATTGATCATCTTTATAATTGATATTAGTCAAAGGAGAAACTGTAGGTTTGGTCCAGATCGTTGGATAAGGACCGTGATGTTAATGAGACTCATTTTCAATTGTTGTCCTCTATAAATTGCTTATGTCTGGTCCCATTTTACTGCAGGAAGCCCAAACATATGCCCAAGAACACGGCCTCTTCTTTATGGAAACATCTGCAAAAACAGCTGCAAACGTCAATGACATTTTCTAAGAAATAGGCATTACTGTCTTGTCAATGTATTCGTCTTGCGAATGCTTAGTTCATATCATGCACGCCATTGCTTGACTGGTTTTCATGTACACCTACTCGTCTTTGCTGTAGATACTGCATGCTGTGAACTCTGTTATTAGGTTTAGAAATTTGGATATTGCTTGTAATTTGTCTCCGCTCTCAACCGAGGATGGTGATTACAGGGAATTATCTACAATACCTTCTATGATGAAATGTTCCTGTCAATTTTTGTGGTGCACATTTTCTTTCTCTGTCGATTCCATGTAACTTACTGTTTTATTTTTCATGGATACAGCTAAAAGACTACCCAGAGTTCAGCCAGCACCGTCGGGAATGGTTCTCATGGACAGACCTGCCGAGAGGACGGCGGCTGCATCGTGTTGTTCTTAAAGTAGCCTTTGTCCGTGCTTTCTGTAAAAGCCCATGACGCCTTCTCCCCCCATAATGCATGATGAATTTTCGTCACTCAGATATTATCTCTGCCAAATTATCGGGCGGAATTGTACGTGCGAAGTTGATTTAGGCCCCTCTTATGCACAGTGTTATCAAGGGCGTGTGATATATATATATATATGTAATGACTATGGTTTGACTCCTATATTGTTCTATTCCCGGGAGGATTGCGAACCGGTTTCGATGCTATTAATGATATTCTGACTTCAGATCCTTTTGGTAGGATCGTGGTGTGTTGGCCATTGCGGTTCTCAGCAAAATTTGCAACTCTCTGTTTCATGTTTTTTGGATGGTCGAGAGTCTACAGCAATGACCTCAAATTTTTTCAAGCGCCCTAGTGGGCGAAATTTAGATCTTGGGAAGCAATCGGGGGCAGGTGTAGGGTGTAAAAAGCCGAACCGAGATAGGAACCAACAAAAGAGCGTTTTTAAGAAAAGAAGCAACAGCCCTCACTGATCAGCGCACATTCTTCCCAAAGCACGTGTTCTGTAGACTTCAAGCTGTCCACTAAGTTGAGATAATCTGACTCCAGAGTGAGTTGTGCCGTACGAGAAGAGAGAAATTTCATCGTCTCCACCATTGCTAGGGTTTCTGCTTGCTCAGCCGTGGAGATGGGTACGTTCTTCGCAAAGCCATCAATCAAAATCCCAATAGAATTGCGACGCACGCAGGCGATTGAACCTTCGTTTGACCTAGGTAAGTACGCTGCTGGTGATCAAATCTTTCTTCTTTCAACCGTTTTGAAAGCAGACTTTTTTTTATTAAACCCGAGATTCATCAAAAGTGTTTTAATATTGTCGCCATATATTCTTGAGTTTTCGCTGCCATAGCCCGGGACACCCGACAAGGATTTGCCATAGCCCAGGAACCCCCGATAAGGATGCTTGGTTCGACCCGACGTACGCTGTAGAAGAGAGAAAGATAGCACAATATTTTCAAAATGTGGCGCCGCGCACAGACCACCCAATATTTTCTCAACAAACGCGGACGCAACACAAACTCTTGCCAAGACAGCTTTTCCCACACTACTGTCCACGTGCACGCTCTGGCAATGACAGGATCAAGCTTTGACTATACGATCTTCAATCATGAATAAAAGAATGCAAAGGAACCCATGGATACGTTCAATTTCTTCCAACCCCAACAATCATTACTGATCACTCGCCACCAGCACCACCGATAGTCTCTTCGTCCAGCGTTTTCGAAGTTGCCAACATTAATGATCACAGTGAGAATAATAATCGGAGCCAAAAAGAAGTTTTATCTCCGCAATTTCGGCTAACCCTGACTTGTTCCCTACTAATAACCTCCACTGACATTCCAGAAAGCTCGTCTTTCTAGGTCGGTGACAACAGCACGCATGTATAAAATCTAACATGAAGAAAAGCAGCACACACGTATTCAATCTAAGACTTTGTGATAAATCTACTCTTTTATCAATTTCCGTGTCTTGTTGGCACCCCAAGCAACCTTGACAATGGCCTCGAGGGGTCATTGGCTTCTTGAGATTAAAAAAAGGGATATGTTCAACATAAAACTTGAAATTAGATTAAAAAAAATAAGTCCTAAAACTTGTCAATCAAAAATGGAAACAAAAAATTTTTTATTTTCCACGAGAGTTTTTCATTTACAAAAAATTAGCTTTTATCAACTTTTTTCGTCGGCCTTGGGCGGGGGTGGCCGCCTCGCCGGCCCCGGCGAGGGCCGGCGAAATAGACTCTAAAATTCATTAAATTTTTTTGAATTTAAATTAGGTAAAAGTGATCCCTTGTTATGGATGAGAGAGGGGATGATAGTTGTTTTTAATCTAATTTTTAAAGATTTTGAATAAAAAATAATTTTAAAAATCCATTTGAAAAATAAAAAAATCATTTAAAATATGATGCATTCGCTTTATATGTGCATATTACAAGTTTTAGATTTGAAACTTTTGTAAATCAAAATAGAGCAGAAAATCCATTCGAATCAAAATTGAAATAGCTCAATTTTTTTGGAAATAACAATTAGGTAAAGTGATCCCTTGTTATGGATGAGAGAGGGGATGATAGCTGTGGTAACAATTATTATTTCTCAAATAAGAATATTAGAAATTTTAGAGAATAAATTAATAGAAAAAAGGATTTTATATATATACACACGCCGGTAATGGCGCACGTTCCGCTGAAGCCGCCTACCGTACAATCGAATCATCAGTCAAATCTCCGACTAGGCTCCAAAAAAATAATAATAACCTCGTTCACCGGTCGCCTGCTTTCTGGTTTGTGCTCCCCTTTCCAAAAGATTTCGTCAGCTTTCGCTTTTGTGATCGTTATTCTCGTTATTTTTCCTTTTTTGTCTTATCTCCCTTACTCTCGTTGACGTGTCGCTTTTGTCCGCCTTTCATGCTCCTTCGTTCTCGTTGTTGTCTGATTTCCCTTACTCTCGTTCGCCTCTCGCTTTTGCCCCGTCTTCCCTATAAATACCATCACCGATTGCTCTCGATTCGCTCCCTCAGACCACCACCACCACCACCCTCCCAACGCACACTCTGTTCCCACACACACTGCGGCGATGACAGCATCAAGCCCAGCACCCCCTCCTCTGATCGACTTCCTCAGCAGCCCCGGCAACTTCTCCTCCTCTCCAATCCAGAATGCCGACATTGTGACACCCCCTCCCAACCCACACTATGTTCCCACACACACTGCGGCAGTGACGGCATCAAGCCCAGCACCCCCTCCTCTGACCGACTTCCTCGGCAGCCCCCGCAACTTCCCCTCCTCTCCAATCCAGAACGCTGACATTGTGACACACCAAGAGGGTAAGTAGATACATTTCATTCATTTGAAATATACGAAAGTTATCCTATGGCGACTTCCGTGTAGTTTACATTAATAAAGAAAAGAGAAGAAGAAGAAAGGAGAGAAGGAAAGAGACAAAAGGAGACTTTTTTCCAGCTGTCTTATGACCTACCTGAAACGAGAACTCCCAGAGCCGTCGACCTTTGACGTAACCCGCTTTGTCTGTGCAGAGAGGAATAGATCATCTGACGTCTCCTCGGAGTTGACGCTCCGCTTGTATCCGAGGGAGATCACAAAGAAGCTAACGAAAAGTGACGTTAACCACTTGGCGCGGCTGCTGCTTGCGCTGGACTGCCTCAAGGCCATGCTTCACGATATGGACGAGGAGATGAGGAGGCAGGTCGAGAGCACGGAGGGGATGGGGGTTGGCGTGGTGGACTTAAAGACAGGCAACGAGTACCAGTTCGTGTTCCCCGCTGGGGATCGGGGAGCTACTTGCTGAACGGGGGCTGGACCAAGCTGTTCGTCGAAAAGCAAGGGTTGAAGGTCGGGGACGAGGTCTGGATGTCCTGGGACAAGGGCTCGCGCAAGTTCTACTTTAATGTCCTTTAAGGTCCTTCACAAGGTTGCTCGTGGGACGTGCAATGCAGCGGCTTGAGTTATCTTTTTTTGTACTGTACTTTAAGTTTCCTTAACAGCAACTTCCTGATTCGCGTCGTCTGTGGCGGCGCATATCTTTACCTTAGTACTGCATCTATTATGTTTTCAAGCCGCTTGGTTTAGAATTTGAATAGAACAAATCCATCTCTTTTTGCTTGAGATATTCCTCACTCGGAGTTAGTACAGAACTTTACTTTCCTTTAATTACTTTTGATAAAAGATATTTCATTGTCAAAATAATTTCGGTGAAATCCTAAACACGGATTATTTCATCATTAAATGGTGGATCTTTTCAAGTATGCAATGACGGATTCTCATCGTCTTGAATTTCGTGCCTCTCTCTCCAAAAAAAAAAAAAAAAAACAAACAAACAAACAACATAGATCAAAAGAAAGCGAAGAAACCCATTAATACATTTGATTTCTTCCAATGTCAAATCTCCTCCGATCATCATCGATCACTCGCTGCCAGCGCTATTCATGGTTTGTTCGTGCCGTGTTTCCGATGTTGCCAACCTTAACCATGACAATGAGAATAACAACCGTAGCCAAGAAGAAGTTTTATCTCCACGTGTTGGGCTAACGGTCAACTTTTTTCCTGGTAGTACCATGCAGGGAATGTCTAGAAAGCTTTGTCTATCTCTACTGGGAACCACAAAGTATATTGACTGTGAATCCACGTAAATAAAGCAAAGAATCTCCCTGAAAGCTATACCCACGGTGCTTTTCCCCAGTACGTTGGCTGGCTTTAATAATTGCCACCCGTTCAGCAGCACGCACGCACGCACAAAATCTAGGATATTGACTTTATGGAAGGTTTGAGCATTGACTTTTTCGACGTTGAATTCGATCCAGTATCGATCTATTTTGTTTTTTATTTTCCTTGTTTGGCCGCATCATACGTGGTAAAGCATGTTTCTGCATGCCAATTTTGTGAGGAAAAAAAAAATTATCCAGTAACTTCATTAAATTTCACGTTGGTTGAAAATCGTTGGTGTAGACACCAATCATCCTATATAGTATAGTCAATGACTGACGTTGACGTGGATAATAAGTTTTGTTAATTTTTATTGAATTTTTGACTGTTTATTTTCTTTTCTCTTTTTTTCCCCTTTTTTTCCACGGGACTAGTGACCCCGTTGGACTAGGGTGAGAGTTGTGACGCCCTTATCCAACATGATAAGGAAAAAAAATAGAAAGAAAATAAAAATAAAAAACAGATTTTCTAAAATAATATAAAAAAACAATTATTAAAAGGAGTGTATGGAAGAAAATCAAATCAAATTTTCCATATCGAACGGTAGAAAATATTTTCTAATTTATTTTTAAGTTTTAATCAAACATCGGAAATATTATCATTTTTCTGGTAGCTAGCTTTATAAAAATGATTTTCAGATTTTTTCTTTTTTGAAAAATCGTCATAATTTTTGCGAAATAAATCGAGTTTAAATTTAATTTCCAAGCACCCAAAAAAATACGACGCACGCCGTGTTGCACGGGATCTTAGAGAGTTCCGAATGCCAAAGGGGGATCAAGACATATTCGTGGTCCCTGGTGGGCAAACAGCTGGGCCCCTACAAAGCAATCAGACAGCGGTCGATTTTCAAGCCCAAAGCAAAAGTTTATTGAGAAAAAAAATCCTCCGCATCCAGCATTAACATCGATAAACGCACATCGCACCACATGATGGTGTCAGGAGCCTTTTTGCCCTTTATGGAAGCGTACCTGGATCGATCGGACACCCCAAACCGTGATTGGAGTTTACGAAAAGTCAAGAACCGATGATCTTGCGGCCAATTTGTTCGAAAAAACAAATGATGAAACCCTACTTGGCAAGAACACATCTAATTCTTGGAGTGAGCTTGTATTGTTAGTTTTTTTTTTTTTAAAGTACCACACAAATGATCAAATCACTCACGAAAATCAATCCGATTACCAAGTGAGCTTGTATTGTTAGTTTATTATATTGAGCTCGTGTTGCTCCATATTGCACGTTGCAATAATTGGCATGAAATTGCTGTGGATCATTTTGTTGCTTTGTCCCTCTAGTTCTTGGAGTTCTATACCCTGTGTTTGCTTTCTAAACTTGCACAATGCCCTATTGAGCTTTGTTAGGTCATCATCTCGAGAAGACCACCGCTAAAGAAGTTCAACAAATAAAATAAAATAAAAATCAAAGTGGGAAGATAGTAGGGTAAAAGAGTGAAATTTTTCTAACTCTCTATTGAAAAAGTCAATGTGCTTTTGATCCGTGCTTCGGCGCACGCAATAATAAAGAACAAAAGATCAGTGGCCGGCTCCCATGTGCAGTCCTTTTTCTTCTATCGCCGACGACGACTTGACAACCGGCTAAAGAGGATTCTCGGTCATTGCTAATGGTGGTGCTGAGGCCAGAAGAAAAAGTGTGATAAGCATGCTACGTCCAATCCTCGGACTTACCGACAAAATTTGCACGGCAATAAATATGGTTAGACCTACTTTTAATTATTGTCGATGTTCGATTTCCTCCAGCACAAATCTTCTCACAACGTCATCGATCACTCGCCGCCGGCACCAACGATGGCTTCTTCGTCCTATGTTTCGATGTTACCAACATTGACAATGATAAGAAGGAGAATTGGAGCAAAACATAGGATGATGATAAGAAGGAGAATCGGAGCTAGGAAGTGAATTCATCTTCACCTTCCTAGCTAACCCTCAACTTGTTCCCTACTCAGACATGCAATAACATTCGAGACAGCTTCTCTTTCTTGATCATGAACACCAGCTGTGGCGACCCGCATCAAAATATCAATCTAGTTCCGCTTTAGGCCGACAAGGGATGAACAATTAGGAAAACATTCGGCACGAATGGCTTGCTAATTGTTGGACGATTTATGTATAAGATAATCCTAAAGAGTAATGATACATGATCCGAAAGTCTAATTTTGATTGCACCCTATGGCATCATAGAGATTGTGATTACAAAACTAAATGATGAGTATATGTTGTCGCATGCTATCCTAGTCGGACCAAATTTGGTCCATCTTAGTCGGCTTTCGTGTTTCATCACATGACTGTTTACTTGTTTGGGTTGACAAGTCCCTTAGATTTACTGTCGATTTCCGAGCGCCCAAGAAAATATTGTGCATGTGGTGTCGCATAGGTTATAGAAGATGCCGACAGCCAAAAGGGAATCAATAGCGACACGTGAAGGACAGAGGATGGACCATACAGAAGAAATCCCAAAGCGGCGTAATTCCAAGCCCAAAGCAAAAGTTTATTGAGAAAAGCTTCTCGCAACCCCTAGTACAGAACGCGACACTGGGGAAAGCTAAAGCTGATTTTGTTGGATTGACTCGATGAAATGTGACAATATGGTACGAACTTCACCCGCTCGCTCTTGGATACTTTGCGATCGATTCTATATACCGTACCTAAATTAGTGCTCTTTTCACTCTCCCCTCTCCCCGCCTAAAAATGCCCTATCGACTACCAACCACCCCACATTCTCGTCACACACCGTCGCACTGATAGGCTCAATCTCAGACTCACCCCTTGTGACCGACTTCACCCAACTCCTCCAATTCAGAATAGCAACATGGTGACGCCCCAGGAGCGTGAGCTCCCAGTGATAGACCTGAGTCAGCCGTGTGCAGAGGCCATATGCTGGGCAGCCAAAGAATATGAATTCTTCCTGGTGATGAACCATGGGATCAGCAGTGAGCTGCTTAAGAAGATGACGAGGGAGCAGATGAAGCTGTTCGACAACTCCTCCCGCACCTCCCCCCTGCCCAGTTCTCCTGGCCTGAGGCCTTCCATTTCCTTTTCACGAAGATTTATGACCCCTCTTTCTACGGCCAATTCACCTCTCTCAGAGGAGTGATGATGGAGTTCGCCCCCGCCATGTCTTGGCTAGCCAGGATGCTGGCGGGGTCCTAGCCGAGAATCTCAAGCATCGGACCACAGCAAGTTCAACAAGATATGCCACGAGAGCACGTGCTTCCTCCAGCTGAACCACTATCCGGTGTGCCCGCTCTCGCCGGAGACGTTCCGGCCAGTGCCCCACGCAGACGTTGACTTCCTGACCATTTTCTACCCAGACCAGGTACGAGGCATCCGTTTCCGCAAGGACTCCCGATGGGTCGTGGTCAAGCCCATCCGTGCCGCTCTTATCGCCAGCATTGGAGACCTTCTTCAGGTAACCAAAAAAAGAAAGCACAAACTCAAAACAATGATTATCCAATCAATGCTCATCCAATTCTTCAATGCTCCGACTTTCTCGTGTCTCGAACGAGGACAATGATTAACGCGGGTATGAATTGCTCATCTTTCTTTGGGCAGGCGTGGAGCAATGACGTGTACAGGAGTGTGGAGCAAAAGGTGGAGACAAACAGCGAGGTGGAGAGATACTCCGTTGCTTTCTCCCTCTGCCCTTCGTGCGACTCTCAGATCGGGAGCTGCAGAAAGCCCTCCGTCTACAGAAAGTTCACTTATGATGAATACCGGAAGTAAGTACAAGAGGACATCGAAAGAACCGGCCACAAAGTTGGTGTCCCACGTTTCAGGCTAATGGGAATGTAAACACAGTTCGTGTGAGGTATCTGAAATGAAAACTCCCGAGTCGTCGACCTCTGACGTAACCCGCTTTGTTTGTGCAGAGAGGAAGATATCATCTGACCTCTCCACAGAGTTGACGCTCCAGTGGGACCCGTGGAAGATCAAGAAGAAGCTAACGGAAAGCGACCTCAATTACTCGTCGCGGCTCCTGCTTCTGTGGGACTGCGTGAAGACTCACGTGTTCCAATGGATGGGAAAGGAGATGGTGGACCAGTTCGAGAGAGAGGAGGGGATGGAGGTCATTAGGAGGGACGCGGACACAGGTGGCGAGCACTGGCTTGTGTTCCACCGCTGGAAGTCGGCGGGGTCTTACGTGCTGAACTATGGCTGGACCAAGCAGTTCGTCTAAGGGCGAGGGTTGGATGTCGGAGACGAGACCGGGATGCTCTGGGACATGGTATCTCGCAAATTCCACTTTTCGGTCCTTCGCAAGGTTGCTCAGGCGGCCGCTTGAGTCTGTATTAGAAAGTTTTCGCGATAGGATCTTGTTCTCTCTCTGTTTTTTTTTTTTTTTTCCTAATATTGGTCTGTGACTGGGAGCTTTGGGGTTTATCTTGTTTTTTCCACATAGTGTTAAGTTTTTCTTTTTCGATTCAAACGGTATATGATTCAGAGCTAATTGAGGAGATGTTATTTGTTCACTTTATTGGGTTTGTCAATTAGCTAACCATGAATTATTTCGTCATTAAAAGGGTGGATCTTTTCAAGTTCTAATCTGCTGCAATGCTAGAATCTTGGGCACCGATGGAACCTTTTCCCCTTAAACCACAGTTGACAAAAGTGATGATGAAAGTCCTCGCGTCACTAACATCCTACGGACCCAAGCTCATCCTACCCCTCCCTGCAGCTTGCTTGTCAGCCTTTCGCTTCACCCTTTTGGGCTTTATGTTACTTGAGGAAGGAAGGCTTCGTTTTCCTTGGCCTCTCACTGTCAGTTTCTCCTTTTAAGATAGCTTTATGGCGCAATATGCTCTGCTGCCCTCCGTTGGTTTGTGTTCGGAATGTGGTAATGTCCTTGCTAGTCTTCATATTGCAGCTTCTCTGTTCTGTAATGTGAGTTGTTGGTTAATTATATTGAGCATGTGTTGCTTCATATTGCATGCTATGAGTGGTATGCAGCTTTATTGGACTTCAAAGTTCGACATGTAATTGCTGTTTGATCATTTGCTGCTTGTCCCTCTGGTTCTTGGAGTTCTATACTTCCAGAATGTGCTATTCTGTTTCGTTAGGTTATCATCTCAAGAAGACCAAGCAAAGGAGGTGCACAAAAAAAGGAAATCAAAGTGGGAAATAGCAGGGTAGAAAAAAGAAACTTTCGTAATGCTAGATGGAAAAAGCCAGTGTATTGTTGATCGAAAGTGCTTATGTGTACACAATAGAAAGCTAATGAGAGAATAAAGACTAGTGGCTAGAGGCCCCTCTGCTCTCAATTACATTTCTCTCTTTCCTCAAGTCACCACGAGACAGAAACAATGCAGAATTATTGATTTATTGCTTCTCTGAGACTTTGTGGCCTGCTGCTAATCATGTGGTTGCAGAAGAATCTAGGTCATTACTGATGGTGATCCTGACAACGGAAGGATAAGTGTGATAAGCACGTTATATCTCTTCCTCTGCTTACTAGGAAAACTTGCACAGTGAAAGGCGTATCGTCTAATTGCTTGATAATTGACAGGCTTTTGTCGATGACCTCCATCTATATTTCCTTAAGCCCTAATGGTTATGACTAAGTATTGTAATCTATTTCTTTCTGTGCTTCTTCACAAGCTAATTACTTATTTTATCCAACCACCTGTTTTTGTTTGATGTTTTTCGTACATTAGGTGCTTCTTGGAGATGTAGGAGCTGGACAATCTGGCTTGGTACTGCGGTTTGTTAAAGGCCAATACATTGAATTTCAGGTTCACGAGACTCAATTGTTGATTTATGAGGTTGATTTTGTTTCTTTCAATGATAGTTGCTTGACTTTGAAGTACTTCTGATGTTGTAGGAATCCACCACTCTTTTCTCAGACTTTGGCTATAAATGATGCAACTGTGAAGTTTGAGATCTGAGATACTGCTAGCCAAGAGAGATACCGCAGCTTGGCTCCCGTGTACTGTAGAGGAGCTGCTGTGGCAATCATTGTATATCATGACAAATTTAGTAAGTGAAACTAACAACAAACCAATTATGGGCTCCAATGCTGTATTAAGTTGCTAAGTCGACAAATCTTTGATTGTGGGAAGAGATCTTGTTGCAAAGTTATAGTTTCCACTACAAGAAAATGCATGTAATATTGGCTTTATTTCTCTGTGTTGTTGAAGATCCTTGTCCATATAAGAATTTAGTGAAATTAATCTTTACAATTCTGCATCTGCTTCGGTGCTCTGCAGCTCAGTGCTTTCCTTTGTCTTAGATGTTTCCCAAGCAAAGTGACAATACTGCTTTCTTGCTTGTAGGCATCATTTGAGTGAGCCAAAAAGTGGGTGCAAGAACTTCAAGCACAGGGTAGTGATAATTCTTTTTAGCTTAACTTCTCTATGTTATAGTTATTTGTTTGGATTTGTTGTTGTTTTGCAGAAAAAGTGGTTGCTTGTTATCCTTTCGCTTCCCCCTTTGGGCTTTGTAATACTTGAGTAAGGGAGGGTTCGTTTTACTTGCCCTCTGACTGTCAGTTTCTCCATTTAAGTTAGCTTCGTGGAGCAATTTGTGATGCTGCTCGCTGTTAATGTGTGTTTGAGCTGTGATGATGTCCTCAATAGTCTTCAATTTGCAGCTTCTCTGTTCTGTAATTTGTGTCGTTGCTTGCTTATATTAAATATGCACTGCTTCATATTGCACGCAATGAGTGGTATGCAGCTTTATTGGACTTCAAAATTTGACATGAAGTTGTTATTTGATCATTTCATGCTTTGTCTCTATGGTTCTTGGGAGTTCTACACCTCTTTTCATCTTTCTAAATTTCCAGAACGCCCTATTGTGCTCTGCTAGGTTACCATCTCGAGATGATAGTGCCAAATAGGTGCAGCAAAAAAAAAAAAAAAAAAAAAAAAAAAAAATCCAAAGTGGGAAAATAGCAGGGTAGAAAAGTGAAATTCTGGTAACGCTAGATTGAAAAAGTCGATGTATAGTTGATCAAAAGTGCTTATGTGTATACAATAGAAAGCTAATGAGAAAATAAAGATTAGGGGCAAGAGGCCCTTATGCGATCATTTTTCTGCATTACTTCTCTGTGACTTTGCAGCCTTCTGCCAATCACCTGAGCATCTATTACACTACTAATGGTGATCCTGGCACCGGAAGCATAAGTGTGATGAACATATTATATTGCTTCCTCTGCTTACTTAGAAAACTTGCACAGTGAAAAGCCTATCATCTTGTTCTTTCAAAATTGCAGGCTTTTGTTGATAACCTCCATCTATATTTCCTTAAGTGCTTTAACATGAAATGGTTATGATTAGGTATTGTGATCTATTTCTTTCTGTGCTTCTTCACGGGCTGATTACATATTTAATCAAACCCTCTGTTATTGCTTGTTTTTTGTTCATTAGGTGCTTGTAGGAGATGTTGGAGCTGGAAAATCTAGCTTAGTACTGTGGTTTGTTAAAGGCCAGTTCGTTGAATTTGTGGTTCACAAAACTAGAGTATTGATTTATAATATTCAGCTGATTTCGCTTTTATCATAGGAGCTTGACTATGAAGTACTTCTGATGTGGTGGGAATCCAGCATCGACACTGCCTTCTATTCTCATACTCTGGCTGTAAATGATGCTACAGTGAAGTCTGAGATCTGGGATACAGCTGGCCAAGAGTGATACCACAGCTTGGCTCCCATGTACTACGGAGGAGCTGCCATGGCAATCATTGTGCATGACATGACGAACCTAGTAAGTGAAGCTAACAACAAACCTATTATCGCCTCCAATGCTGTATGACGTTGCTAAGCCGACTAATCTTTGACTGTTGCAAGAGATCTTCGTGCAAAGTAATAGTTTTCACTACAAAATTCACGTGATATGTGAATCGGCTTCTTTTGGCTTCCAATTTTAGCATTCTAGCACTTCAGTTTTCAAAAGATGTCCATTTTCTGATAATGAAGTTGTAAATGCTGGTCCTTTACTTTTGATTCTTAGGAACCATCACTGACTTTCCACGTACAAATTTGTGTCCTCAAGAGGTCATTACATATTATTTACTTGAAATTTTGCTCCCATGGTATGAGTTCTCCGTGGAATTACCAAAGAGCAAACCAATTTATCTTTCTCTAGAGGCCTGGCTAACCTTTGTTGGGTTGGAGTCAAGATTAATTGTTTGGTTTCTGTTGTGAATGTGCTTCTTGTTCTTGCTGTGTATTTTGGCAGGTGGTCGCTTATAATAAACTCAATGAGTATAACAATTCTAGTTTCCTAAGACGTTGCATGTTGGCAGTCTCACATCAATGATGATAATGTTGGCAGTCTGACAATTGTTCTGTTCTTTGATCTCAGCATTTCATTTTAATGATCTTGTGGTGTCACAAGTGAGCTTGTTTTGAGTATATCTCTATTAGAGGCATACTATATTGTTGTCCCCGCTTATGTTGATGTAAACTTCAACTGTCTTCCTTGAAGATTTTCTCTCTTTCTTCCACACGATATACTTGAAGCTGGTTATTGATGTATCATTCTAATCATGGTGCATGATCCAATTTTTCTTTTTATATATTATCCCCATTTTTTTGAGGTCGATCTTGTTGCTGCGCCCTCCCTAGCAAAATACTTACAGGATAGTTTCCACTCTTTAACCTTAAGGTTGGGGAAAGGAGGGAAGTCCCCTATCTCAAAAAAGGATTACTGCCTTCGCATAACATTACTGATTCCTCTTGCTAATTATTCATGTTACCCTTATAATCTAACTTCCTTTTTTTATTTCTCTCTGTGTTCATATTTACGTTAAGTGTAGGCTAGTGTATGGAGGTGAGGCATTGATCTGACTGTTTGTATGACAATGACATGTGATGTGCTCAAATATGGTTCTATTTATCTGCCTTGCTAAAGATCTATGTCCATATTGGAAAACTTTACCTTTACGGTTATGCATCTGCTTTGGTGCTCTGCAGTTTAGTGCTTTCTTTTGGCTTAGATGTTTTCCTAGCAAAGTGACAGGACTGTTTTCTTGCTTGTAGGCATCATTTGAGCTAGCCAAAAAGTGGGTGCAAGAACTTCAAGCACAGGGTCGTGATTAAATCTTTTTGCTTAACTTCTTTATGTTATAGTTATTTGTTTGGCTTTGCCATTGGCTATCCCGTTTATTTATGTTTCATGGCTTCTATGTAGGTAGACTTTTCAACTTCTTGGTCTGCAATATGCTTGTGACTTTTTGTTCTTCTTTGCTTGGGTTAAGAGAGACATTTTTTTGTGTTTAGTATGACCATGGGGTGCCAGTATACACAATTATAGTGTGTAATTTATTGTGCAGATGTTTAGATGAGGCCTCCTTATGTTTCTTCAGCAAGAAACCTTGTATCATCTTACAATAATTTCATGGTCAGTATTTGAGCTAACTAGCTGTCTCCACTCTTGTCAAAGGTAACCCTAACACGATTGTGGCTCTCGCTGGAAATAAAGGGAATTTGTTTGATGCCTGGAAGGTTACAGCAGAGGCAATTACAGTTTTCCTGCTGTTTTGCTTTTGAGATGATTGCTTCTGTTTTGTCCAAAATTATGCTTTCTTTTATCAAGAGGACAGTGCAGTTTCATTGAGGTGGCAATAAGGGAGTGCCTACCTCAGTACCCGCTTGGTGTGGGATATCTACATCTTCCAATCTCATGCAATGTTTGGAGAAGAAATCAATTGATAAGAACCAAGACTCCTATTTATTTACTATCTACTTCTGAACACGCTCCTATTCCTCACCCTTCTCTGTAGCCAAAATTTTGTATGAGGAATCTTCTGTGGATACTTCTATTTATCTTTGCACAGTCTGATGCCTATACAAGCCTATAGTTGTCTGCAAAGAACAGAAATCATCTCATTGGATACAGATGTGTGAAATCAGGAAAGTTAGTCTCTTGAAGTTTTATCCTTGTTATAGGTAATAGGTTGAGAGACTGTTCGTGCTGCTTTTGATGCTTATTTGTCGTCCTTGGGGTATCCTTATGCGTTCTGGACTCCTAATGAAAGGTGGAAATTGATGATTACTAACTCCTGAAGGTGAAAACTTATAACTATAGCAAATTGCAGGCATCAAAATGTTGTTATTTGAGTTGGTTAGATAGAATAAACACAGAGCGAAGAACGAGTGTCTCCATTGATTTTTTATGATCTGAGTTGACTCCAATTCAAAGTGGTCCTTGTACTTACCAAAAAAAAAAAATAAAAAAATTCAAAGTGGTCCTTGTCATTTACAAAGATGACAGACTTTTTTGGAGCTCAATTGGAAGACAAGCTATGCATTAATTAGCCAACCCTAACCTTGTCGAGCTCAATGCCAATAGGCAAGGCATTAGAAGAAGTTGATTGATTATGCAATGGCACTGTTGAAAATGAGTTTATGGCTTAGTTTTTAATCAGTGTAAAGGTTTTAGTTGATCATCTCTATAATTGATATCAGTCAAAGGAGAATCTGTAGGTTCGGTCCAGATTGTTGGATAAGGACCGGGACGTTAGTCAATGAGACTCATTTTCAATTGTTGTCCTCTATAAATTGCTCACGTCTGGCAGGAAGTGCAAACACATGCCCAAGGACACGGTCTCTTCTTTATGGAAACGTCTGCAAAAACTGCTGCAAATGTCAATGACATTTTCTATGAAATAGGTATTACTGTCTTGTCAATGAATTCGTCTTGTGAATGCATAATTCGTATCATGCATGTCACTGCATTGACTGGTTTTCATTTAAATGTACTCGCCTTTGCTGTAGAAACTGCATAATGTGAACTCTGTAATTAGGTTTACGAATTTGGATATTGCTATAATCTGTCTCTTTTATCAACCGAGGATGGTTTTCATTGACTGGTTTTCATTTATATGATGAAATGTTTCCATCAATTTTTGTGGTGCACATTTTCTTAGTTTGTTGATGCCATATAATTTGCTGTTTTATTTCTCATGGATACAGTGAAGAGACTACCCAGAGTTTAGTGAGCTCCGAACCCCTCGGGAATGGTTCTCATGGACGGACCCACAGAAGGGACGGCGGCCGCATTGTGTTTTTCTCAAAGTAGCCCTCGTCTGTGCTTTCTGTAAAAGCCCTTGACTCCTCCCAAAATGCATGATGAAATGTACAGGCGATGTCAATTTAGGCCCCTCTAATGCACAGTGTTACCAAGGGTGTGTGATATACAATCTTTCATATATAAATGTAATGACTATGGTTTGGCTCCTATATTGATCTCTAGCCGTGAGGATTGAGAATCAGTTTCGATGCTCCTAATGATATTCTGACTTAGGATCCTTTTGGTGGTAGGATCGTGGGGTGTTGGCCATTGAGGTTTCTCAGCAAAATTTGCAACTCTCTTTTTCATGTTTTGATGGTCGAGAATCTCTAGTTTGCAGCAATCACCTTTTGTCTTTTCTCAAAAGCTTAAAAGATTGGTCACCGAGACGATGATGTGCTTGTATTAAGACATAAAACCATAAAACCAATGCACATCCGCGGTTTAGTTTCCTATTCTGATTAGCATAAGCTTTCACCATGAAGTAGGAAACCTTGAACTTCATTCATGTCCAAGATTAATTAAATATCATTTAAAGAACCCAACACTACATTTATTGTATACCTTAAAGCATGTATATAATATATAAGAAAAGAGCGGAAAATTTCGTATATTACGATAATAGAAAAGAAACGACTCTAGAATATTGAAGACATTGGAATTGGGCTTTAAAGCACTGCTCAACAAGAATTGAATAGCAGCAAGATTCAATCACTACTATTCTAGCTCTAAAGATCAAAGGTTTTTTTCCCTTGGTCACCTAACAACAAAAGAAATACTAATTCAAGTTCAAATCTAATTGAATGATATGGTGGTCTCTTTAATTGATCAGTACTCGGTTTCACAAGGTGCTAATTCGCCTTGCGAAGAAGGCTGAAATGGAACTTGCTAGCAATAGAATCCCAACATATCCCGATCTCATCGCCTTCCGCCAACCCCCTCCGCTGCACGAACTCCTTCATCCAACAACCCTTCAGGACGTAGGACCCCGACGATGCCCAGTAAGCAAACACCAGTTGGTGCTCGGAGCGCGTGTCCGCGTCCCACACCACGACCTCGGCACCCTCGCTGCTCTTGGCTCGCCTCGCTCTCTCTTCATCCATGCATGGGAGCACGTAGGTCGCCACGCCCACCCGCGGGATCAAGAGCCTCGACAGTTGGCCAAGATCGCTCTTCGTAAGCGTCTTCTTGATCTTGTAAGGGTCATAGCGCAGCACCAGCTCCGTGGAAACGTCCCCGCATCTCTCTTCCTCTCCTTCACATTCTGAGGCCCCTCTCTTTCCCTTCTGGCTTCTACAGCGCTTCGCCTTCTTATCCACAATCGGAGTTCCGTCATCAGTGAGTGAGGCCGTGGACTTTCGCTCCGGTCGGGTTGGAGCGGCACTGAGTTCCTTAGTGTCCAAGTAACCCCTTGTCGGATCCGGCGTGAGAGGAAAGAAGACGCGAGCCGGCACCACCACTGCAGCAGACGAAGTTTCTCGGCCCACTTCTTCGTGATTCCTCTCGTGGTCGTGCAGATGAGAAACGCATGACGAAGAGCCGATCGACGGCAGCAGCGTGTGTAACTCGTCTCTCGGGACGTCGCCAGTCGGAGGCAATTCCAGGGTGAAGGGATCGACAAGCTTCATGGTTTTCGGGTCGAAGAAACAGGAAAAAGAGCTCCGCAAGAACAACAGAGGGCAACACTGCGCAGAGAAATTTAGAGAGAGAGAGAGAGAGAGAGAGAGAGAGAGAGAGAGAGAGAGACAACGTTGGAGAGAGAATAGAAGCCAAGACGACGAGGACTAGGAGGTTGGAGAGAATTTATAGTTTACCGTTGTTTGCCGTTGGAAATGGGATTAGGAGTCCGGTTCGGATTAGTGTACGTCGGGGATTACTAAAGAAAAAAAGAAGAAAAAAAGAAGGAAATAAATCCAAGATTCCAGATTGATTTCCTAACGAAGATCGGCTTTTTTCTTCTTCTTCTTTTTTTCCCTTTTCCGTAAGAGATTGAAGGACAAATTCATTCATTTCCGCTTAAATTTTCCCACTAATTGTTTTTTCTTTTTTCAATAATAGAGAACCGCATGGATTTGTAATTGTTTTACTTATTCCGGTCAAATTATCACATTTTAGGAAATATATAGTCTTACATTACATGCGCACACGTACTTGTTACCATGCGCTTTAAATCCAACCCGATTTAGGAAATACTTTGTAGTTCAACTTAATTCTTTCTAATTGTAATTCAATCACTTTGAGCAATCCGTATTCGTCGCATACACACACCGGTTTTTGGGTTTTGTCTTAATAAAAAATATCTTGCAAATAGAAACAATAGCTATTTTATTAGGCACAAAAAAAATAAGTAAATACCTTATTTTAGGTAAGGAAAAAGCTATCAAAAATCTTAAATTATTCTAAGGTGCGACACATTTATCTTGATTTTTTTTTGTGAGAAAAAAACCCAAAACTTATACCTACGTGACATGTCAAATTTTTTTTTTTTTAATGACACCAAAAGTCCTAAATTGCATATGCGCAATATTACCTCAAATTAAGTTGGGGCAAATATATTACATAGGTACAAGTTTAAAAAAGGTTAGGGTGCCTCAAATTAAGTTCGGGGAAAATATATTACATAAGTACAAATTTTGGACCTTGTGCCTCAAAAAAAGTTTTAGGTAAATGTGTCATATTTATCATAATTTAGGGTTTTTAGTGGTTTTTCCCCTTTTAGGTATGGTTTCTTGCATGGTAATCTATAGAAATTTGAATTTGTAGGGAAGTTTTGTCACCTAAAATTTATAATTCGTTTGAATTACTGATATATCTTACTCGAACTCTTATTTGAATATGTGAATTGAGGATTTTAATTCCCATGGTTTGATGTTAAAGATTGGGAGGGATGAAAATAATATGTAAAGTATATACAAGAGGCACCCAAAACTTGATTTTCATTCAAACCTCAACCAGGTCTAAATATCAAATGGGATTTGGAGTTACTAAATTAAAAAATTGTACGATTATGAAATTGTAAATCAAAGAGAAATGCTAGATATTGATATAAAATTGATACACTACTATTATGAAGTAACGAATATCAATTGGGTATCAAATAAATGCCCACTTAAAGTACGACTCATATCAATACATTGGTCTTAGTATATTTAGCACTACTCTTAGGGGTTCGTTTATTTCATTGGGAAAATGTATGAATTGAAAAATATTTTCCTAAACATAATTGATTATATTGTTTGGAATAATTAGGAAACAATTTTTTTTTTATTATCAATGACAATCTATGCCTAAACTTCTTGTAAATGATGAAAATAATATTTGTTTATACATTTTCTGTAAACAATGCGAGTTATCATTTTTAGGAAAATATTTTCCAAAATGTGGATTTTTCATGAAACAAACAGACTCTTAAGTTAATCTCAATCTTTCTAGCTTCCTAACTCAAAATGGTATTAAGAAAAACTAATGCATTTAGTGCTTCGATTAGGACACTCATTTAATGTTAATTATCCACATTGTGGTTCAAGATTCAATAATTCCGGAGTCCGGAGATATGTGTCTTTATACTTAACTCAGGTTTATTTAGATTTTTCTAGAGAAAAAGGAATATATAGTGTCAATATTCATCTTGCCTCGTGCTTCATGCGGGACAATTTTTTTTCACTCAAAAGCTTAAATAGAGCTTAAGTAGCATATTTCTTAACCATTGCCTAATTAGTAAATGCGTATTTCATTACTAATTGGCTGGATAATATTTGTGTTTTAAAATAGTTAATTAAAATATTTATTCCTACATGCACCATAGGAGTTAGCATCATGTTGGTCAATCCACAAGCATGCCCAAAAACAAGTATTTATTCTGAATACCAATTAAATCATCTGGCAACTTTAGCACATCACTTCGTGTCTACTCTTAACAATAACAAAATAAGAAATTTGGGGATATATTTTTCAATCAATTCTACATCTTAAATTGTCAATTTGCAGATCATTTCATAACATAAGAAAATCATACATTTGTTCGAAATTGTGTCTAATTTCCTTTAAAAACCATATATTATAAGGGGCACATCTAACCCCAAATCCATGTTACTTTTTATACATTTTCACTGTGTGCACAACCATTTTTATTCTAGAAATAGCAAGTGTCAAAAAATTGAAACTACAGAGACCCTCGTAAACTTAGGCTCTGTTTGTTTTCCCAGAAGATGAATGATATGGAAGGTATTTTTCTAAAAATGATTATTTGTATCAATTGAAATAATTAGTCAATGAACATATTTTTGTTACCGATACCAATTTGTATCCATACAATTTTGTAGACGATAAAAGTATCTTCCATTCATTTGTTTTCGAGAGTGATAGAAGTGATTATTTTTAAGAGAATATTTTTTAGATCATTCATTTTATGTATAACAAACATAGCATGGGATTGTCTCTCTTTTTTATTTTGTAAGAAATATGTTGTGTTATCACATTAGGAAATAAAATCGCTCAACACATGCACACGTACAGTTCATTTTCCTATTCTATTTCGCATATGTATTCACCATAAATGAGAAAAACATTGAACTCCACGTCCGAGATTAATCAAAGATTATCCACCAAGCATCCCAACCAAAATATTTCTCTTAATCCAACTGTAATTAGGAAACACTTTGAAGTTCAAGCGCCTACTTCACAATCAAAACAAATCTCTTGATCTTCCACACTTCTAATTTCTTATTGTCTCTTCAGAGAAAAGAAATAACATGGATCGCGAGAAAGCAAAAGAAAAAAAAAAAACCATCGGGATGTTCGATTCCTTCAACCGCAAATCTCCTCCAATCGCCATCAATCACTCACTGCCGGCACCATCAGTGGTCTCTTCATCCTGCATTTTCAATGTTTCCCCCGCTGATGAAGGCGAGAAGAAGGAGAATCGGAGCCAGGAAGAAGTTTCATCTCCATGTTCCTGGCTATCCTTCGACTCGTTCCCTACTCAGACCTGTAATTACATTCAAGAAAGCTTCTCTTTCTCAGTCGTGAACAACAGTGGCGCCTGCGTTGAGATATTGATCCTGCCCCACTTCGCGGAAGCAAGCGACAAACAATGAAGGGAACATTCGGCATGAATGGATTGCTAAGAGTCGAGCGATTTTGGTCACCTGATCTTAAAGAGTGACGATGCATGACCCAGAAGTCCATTTCGATTGCACCCTACAGCTTCATGAAGATTGTGATCATGAAACTAGATGATGGATTTATGTCGCATCATATCCTAGTCAAACCGAATTTGGTCTGTCTTAGTCAGCTTCTGTGCCTCATCACATGCATGTCATCAGCTTTCCAAATGGGAGACCTACTGTCGATATCCAATCGCCCAAGAAAATATAGTGGAAGAGTTTTTCTAATGTGGACTACACTAATTGATATTGTAATTTACCGTTTTATGGTTACTGTAAAACGGGGTTTGGTTTAAGGTGAGATAGAAGGTTTTTTAATTAGTCTAATATGGGGCTGGCTAGTGTGGGTTGAGTTGAGCTTGACCCGTAATGAGGGAGCTTGGTTGGAAACTCTATAAATAGTGCTCAAGTCTCTCCTCTAACCCGAATTTTCACATGTAACCTCACATAAAGAGCACTAATCTAGCGCTAAAAGGTGAGAGGGCCGTCTTATTGAGCTAGTGATATGGAGGGCAATAGAAGAGAAGGACTTGCGCATGGAACATCGGTTTTTCCGCTTCCACTTCAAGAACGATTGATTCCAAATTAAGTGCGTTAATCTTTCTACTCAATTATTTGTGGTCTTGTTCTGGTTATGGAGATCTTGGAATTGCACAATTTGCATCCAACATGTGGTATCAGAGCCTCCATAATCTTAGAACTCGAATGCATAGAATTTTGCCATAATTTGACATTTTCGAGATTTTTGGTTCAATAAAAATCAAATTAAATCATAAATTCGGACTAGGCTCATCGAAACAAGAAAATCCGTGGGTGGTGCGTTGCTAGGGGAGGCCCCACACACCCCCACGTGCGGCCACGCACCGCCAGGGCGTCGTGCACGCACCTCACACGCGGTCATACGCTCTCACGCGCTCCCACGTGCAGGGCGCAGCTCATGGTGCCGTTCTTCGCCTCGATTGAGTTCTTTTCAAGGCATAGTAATTTATGAGGTGTAGATCTGCTGATTGTGTTGTCTTGTTGGGGGTTAATTGTATGATCGATTTGGAAATAGTTTGTGCTTGATTGTGAATCTGAGATGCGATTCGAAAGTTTGCATTTTTCTACCGCCCCCTGGTAGACTTGGACTTTGAGCTGACTTAGATTGGGAGGAGGACGACGATTGTCTGTAAGATGGTGTTGCCTCTAGTTTGTGCATCTGAGTTAATGTCCTAGACGAGATGCCTTTTAGATCTTTTTATGAAATTCTGGTGCACCTTGTTGTTTGCTTGAATAGTAAACGAGACCCTTTTTTTGGCATCTCGTGTTTGTGTTCTTCTTTGAGAGAAAGAGCACGAGAGGCTTTTGTTTGGGGGTCACAGGTGCATGTGCATGAGTGTGTGTTGCATGCGCAAGGGCTAACATCATGATGACATCAGCGACTGACCCATTGGCTGAACGGACCCGTGATTTGTTGACTAACCCGACTCGGCTTGATTGGCAGCAGACTCGACCTGACTCGGTCAACTGTTGATTGGACCAATCAACTGATTGGACTAGGCGGTTGGACTGGACGATTGAGCTGGGAACTAGTCGGACCACTACTAGTCGGACTTGTTTTTGACCGGCCTTTACACCTGCACATGACCCCCACACGCCGCGCACTTAGGCGGCGCGTGCGGGCGCATGGGAGCTCTGATGGGCACGTGTCTAACGGTGTTGGATTCATAAGATTATTCTCTATGTTGTGGTGTATTTATTTTATATGTTTGATGATTTTATAGATGTGAAAATACATATAAAATCCTAAATACGTGTATTTTTAGTGTATTTTCGCATATTTTTCTTATATTTTTATGTGATTTTGGAAATACAAGTGTTGGGTTATTGATATGTTATCACATAAACATTATAAATGTGTGATTCATTAATAAAATTAAAATTTATCGTGAATCGAAGTGGCTTAATGAGATACAACCAATATGGGATAGTAATTGAACTATGATTGAGGTGATGAGAAACATAAAAGTTATGAAACTCATAAGCAATAGTTGATAACTGTTAAGCTTGTCAATCTGGAGTATTCATGTATTACTATTGATGTTAACTTGTGAGAGATCCTCTAAATCGGCATTCTTTTTATGTTGTTCTGGTAATCTATAATCGGGTGCACAAGAGATGCTTTCTTCTATGTTATGAGAAATTTCTTGTGTTGCTGTGATCGGTGATCTCATTAGGGTTTGTCTTTTAGATCCTTTCTATATATATATATATTTTTATTATTTTTTATTAATGAATAACAATATTATAAATGACTAAAGTAATGTAATTAGCATGATATGTGATTTTGGTGATTTACTGCCCCTATCACTAAAGTTAAAATCACATGTATATGGTGTATGTGAGAAATAAAGTTTATATCCCTTTTATAATGATTGTGATGCCTCCTAGTCTAATGCGTAGTTATACTCCAAAATGAGGTAATTGTATATTAGTTCATGGAGGGATATATGATGGTGTGGTGAAGGAATGACTAATCCTAGTGGTTCATATATCTAAAGGTGATGAATTCACCAAAATTGGAATATGTTCTCAAAACCACTATCATGTGGGGAGTGTACAATTGCATGTCATATATTTTGCCTAAATGTGATTATATGATTATGTGTGTAACTCTTTGGATGTGTACTTGTACGTCAAGTTACATAGTGCTCACATGATATTAATTATATACATTGCTTGTTTTTTAGAAACATTTTTTTTTTGTAATTAATAACTTAATTATTATTGAGATTTTTACTACTTCAAATTTTAAGTTGTAGACATATAATTTGTCATCTGGGAAAAAACAATAGAATTTGCTTATTGTCCATGAATTTGAAAAATGATTTAACAACTAACTATACTACAAAAAGATGCCATAAAAGACAATAAAGTTTTCACTTTGAAAGATGGGTGGACAGTTAATAGATATTAAGAAATATTTATTTCTTTCTAGTTTTTTAAAGATTCTTTCAGAGTGAACATGGCAACCGAAGGAAGTTTATTTTTCTCTATATATTACGAGGTCAATGGAAGAAAATGGTTCTGGGTATTGGTTTATATGGTTCCAACGAACCCTATGTCTTCTTCTACCATGTAAGCGGAGTTTGTAGCATGTTTTTCAACTGCTGCTTAAACTATTTGACTTTGGATGCTCATTAAAGAGTTGGTCATTTTTTTAACTTTATGGATTGACCCATACGGTTAGTGGAAGCTATTTTAGCTTTACTCTAATAAAGTTTACATATGTGTTCGTTACATTTAGTAATGATTTGATATGTATTAACTTTTGTATTCAATAAACTATTTTTGAATGTATTAATATTATGTTGAATATATATTAATAAAGTCTCAAGGTATTATATAAACCTTGAGTGAAGACTAGAGGCATCCGGTTATTAGCCTTATGCATATATCTTGTTATATATAAATAAATGTTAACCGTAAGGATAAGACATATGTGGGTTAATTGAAATCATAAAGATATTATCTAGTGGCGCAAGTTTTTTGTGATGCTTAAGGTAAGAGAATGATGATTGACAAATGGGATCTCTCTGTGAGAGATGTTATCCATTTGCCACATTACCATATTGAATCCATATCAATAAAGTTGAGAACATTCGTGACCATGGAAGGTTCTGTGTGTATACATACAATTACCGCCATGATTTGGTGTTTAAGACTTTATGGGATATGATTGACTATTAAGAATTATCTCTAGACCAAAGTGCACACATACATTACAATTTCAATTAATATAGTCCAAGTGGAAGAATGTAAGGGTTTTTCTAATGTAGACTACATTAATTGATATTATAATTTACTATTTTATGGTTACTGTAAAACGAGGTTTGATAGAAGGTTTCTTAATTAGTCTAATATGGGGCTGGCTAGTGTGGGCTGAGTTGAGCATGGCCCATAAGGAGGGGGCCTGGTTGGAAACTCTATAAATAGTGCTCAAGTCTTTCCTCTAACTCGAATTCTCACATGTAATCTCACATAAGGAGCATTAATCTAGTGCTAAAAGGTGAGAGGATCGTCTTATTGAGTCAGTGATATGGATGGCAATAGAAAAGAAGGACTTGCGTGTGGAACATCAGTTTTTCCGCTTCCTCTTCAAGAATGATCGATTCCAAATCAGGTGTGTTAATCTTTCTACTAAATTGTTTGTGTTCTTGTTTTGGTTATGGAGATCTTGGGATTACGCAATTTACATCCAACAGTGCTTGCATAGGATCTTAGAAAGTACCGAAAGCCAAAGGGTGATCAAGACATATTTAGAAGTGACAAAGAGGATGGACAAAGAAGAAAATAGAGAGAGGCTAAATTCCAAGTCCAAATGAGAAGTTTATTGAGAAAAGCTTCTCGACAGTTAATTGCCATTGTTCATGCACGAAACGAAAGCGTCTCTGACCATTGAAAGGATGTGGATTTTTTTGGATCCTTATCTTCTACCACCTCACTTTGCCACTCTCTAGAGAGAGTACTTGCTAGATTCACCCCCAGTTTTTTAGGGAGGAAAAAAGATGCTCTAAACCGATTGCCATTCGTAGAAAGCGAAAACGTTATTTGATTTAGCTCGGCTTGGTTTGAATTTTCAGCTCTGTGTATTTTTACCCTAATCAAACTCTTTTTTTTTGGGGTCGAAATATCATGATTTCATTACTTACCCACTAAATGGGCATTATCAGTTGGAACATCTAAACATAAGATTAAATTAAAGGTTAAGGAGGATGTGAGAACCAATTACTAAGAAGAGAATTTGCTTGGTGGGCTTTAGCTACCCATTCCGTGACCTAGTTTGTTTCTCGAGGCTCATAGATGATCGAATTCCATTTTGCTGGGCCAGTAACCTTTTGCAATCCTCCACAGTGGGCTAGGCTGGCCAAGGGGGCTCTTCACAGCTTGATAAGTTGCGCATGAGGGGTAAGTGATCTAAAGATATAGTCACCTGCAAAGCAGTTTTGTTCGTGACTTCCAGCTGGAGATTACTTCGTGCATTGCTATTCTATTTGACCCATAACAGAGCTTCTCTCATAGCTAGGGTTTTGGCTACCCAAATGGACAACGCGTGAATCCTCTTGGTGAAGTCCGTGATGAGAAGACCGGCAGCGTTCTTGCACACGCCAACCACCGATTTCTTCTTCGTTGAGGCACACCAGGAGCTGTTTACGTTCAGTTTCAGCTTGCTTGTACCAGGTGGGTTCCATCTCAGTGTGTTATTGAGGCTTTGTGATGATCCTCTACTGCCGCTCATCCCTTTGGCACACCATTTTATGTACAGAGCAACAGTAGTTCGGGCTTCTTCTTGAGTAGTTGTCGGATCAGGCGAAGATCCTTGGAAAACCGCTGAGTTACGGGTCTTCCAAATCTGTCACAACAAGCTTGTGAAGAGGGCTTTCGGTTCAGGGCCTGTTCTTGAGGTAAGATTCTCGAAGATCCATTTGTTGATTTGAGTAATACTTGCTGGAGATGTGTCGGCTTGAAAATGAGGGCCTGACCATAGGGTTTTTGTCCAGTCACATAGGAGGAAGAGATGCTCTGCAGCCTTGGAGTTCCTCTCTATCCCACTAGGTGATAGCTAACCCTCTCTTATCAAATTCCCAAATCTCAAACCCTAATCCTGTCTACCCATGGCAAAACCTAAGCATATCCCTCCCGATTAAGCCAACATCCTCCAGATCTTTCCATTTTGATGATGTTTCCAATGGCAGAGTGTTGGCAGTCGTCACTAGAGTTCTTCGCTTGTCCTCCAGATTTTCGGCATTCCCGGTGATCGATGTATGTTGCATTTCCTTTGGTTTTCTGCGTAAATCATCTAGATTTGTCTTCGTCCAGGCGACCCATGGAGATTATTGAGTCTCAATATCTTTCATGGCCATTTGTCTAAAGTGGAAGGAGGATATTGAATCTCTGGGTTTTTGCACATCCATGTGTTAACCCTTGTTGCTCGAAGAAATTATCCCCTGGTGTTGCTCCTCAATAAAACCTCATGTTGAACAACCATTATCTGTAGAGATCCCTTCAATCCATACAGACTATCTATAGCTCCTCAGCATATTCGACATAGGTGTTAGGAAATGGAAGGTGGAGAGGATAACCATCTCTGATCGGCAGCTCTGTGTCGAAAAATGGGAGACTTGCGGTCCGATGAGGATATCATTGACCTAGGGTGTGAAATCCCAGAGGAAGAAAAGCAAGAATGTGAGTTAACTCTCTATGTCAAGCTATTTTCGAAGCCAAATGTTAATTTCCAAGTTTTTATCAATACTATGAAAAGAGCATGGAAAACAGATTCAGTAAAATGTGAGTGAATTGAACCAGGTTTTTTCTCATTTCTATTCCAATCAAGTGAAGAAAAAAGGAGGGTGTTAGAATCGGGACCATAGTCCTTTGCAAGTAACCTCTTAGTCTTCAGGGAAGAAGATCCAAACATACTTGAACACTGTTATGAGTTTACACATTATGCTTTTTTGGGTGCATTTTATAGGCCTTCCTCGTGCTAGAATCATTGAAAATGCCATACGCTTGCTAGCTTCTTGCTTGGGCCAAGTTGAGGAGGTTAAAATTGAAGCCAGAAGTAACAATGCATGGAAAAATGGAAAAGCCAGAGTGTTGCTGAATCTGTCTTGCCCACTCAAAATAGGAATTGTGATTAATTGTGGGGAAAAGAAATGGTTGATAGACTTCAAGTATGAGAGACTTCCTCACTTTTGCTATTCTTGTGGTCGCATTGAGCATTATGCAAATTTCTGTACTGAAATTCCCTATGAAGAAATTGGACTCGCCTAGGATCAACTAGGGCGGTATGGCTCATGGCTAAAGGCTGAAGTCCGAGAGGTTAGCCCCTATTGGAAGACTTTTTATGGCAACGTTGATTTTCCCTGCCACAGAGGAAAAAGTTGTGATGGAAACTCCAATAATGGTTACCGAAATACCCCATTGATCATAAGCAGATGAACCAAATGAATTGGCAATTGTTGCTATCCAGCATAATGTACAGGAGGTTATGGAAGAGTCAAGAAAGACAGAGCAACTTACTATACATAGTGGGCAATGCACAGAGCAAAACACAAAGCTGATCCCTACTCTAGTAGGTAATGAGATCCTTTCACTAGCTTCTAAGAAAGGAAAGGCAGTGTATAAAGCTCCTGTGGCAAAAAAACAGAAGCGGGTTAGTTCCTTTGAAAAGAAAACCTCACAAGATCTCTTGGTGGATAAAAACAACTCTTGGATGCCCCAATTCAAACTTGGGAAGGGGCTATTGCAGGTTTTGGTGGCTAGCCCTAATAAGCCACTAAAGAATAGATGAAACTATTGAGCTGGAACTGTCAAGGGTTGGACACTCCCTTAACAGTCTAGCACCTTAGAACCCTAATGGCTCAAGAACAGCCCAATCTAGTTTTCTTCATGGAAACAAAAAACAAAAACACCATTGTGAGTGAGTGAGGAAAAGGACTAAAACTCACTTTGCTTTTTGGAAAAAAAAAACTCGCTTTCCTTATTTTTCTATCTTTTTCTCCACTCCATACCCCACCATTAGGTCCACCACAAAGCCGTCCTCCCACGTCTTCTCGATCCCCAAACCCTTTTCTTTCTGCCTCATCCCCAAGTCCCGATGCCACCTCTGTGTCTTGTCAGCATCCCTAGGCAACCCCGACTACGGCCTGGAGGAGTCCTGCTGGCTTCAAGAGGAGCAATACAATTGAAATTAGAAAAAGAAATTGAACATAAATCAAAATTTACAGAAGGGAGTTTTTAAGAATAAATGGACTCTAAAATTCATTAAATTTTCTTGAACTTTTTGGTAAAAAATTTTCTTGAATTAAAATTAGGTAAAAGTGATCCCTTGTTATGGATAAGCAAAAGGATGATAGCTATGGTGCACAGTATGATTGTTTTATTCGTGAATATTATTGATAAAGTAAATGAAAATAGAGCAACCCAATGAAAAATAAGAAAAGAGAAATGATTAGGTGATGGTCTTTAATATATTATGAAAATAATAATTTATTCTTTAGTATAAAAAATTAAATAATAAATAATTGAAAAATGTTTTGAGGTCCCCTCCTTCAAAATATTTTCACAACAAACTGTTACTCTCACAAGAACTAAATAATGTTATGCCAACAAAGCTTAATAATAATTAGGAGAGCAATGATGATAATTTCTATCCTTAGAGAATAAATTAATAGAAAAGGATTAAATATCAGCCACGCAAGAAGCAAAACGTCAACATCAGCCAACCGCCTACTCCCTCTCAGCTAAACTCCCAAATCACATAAGTCGCCCGAATCGGAAAGTGGCTCCACTAAAAAAAATCTCTTTCTTTTCCAAAGATGTCAAAAATTATGTTTAACGTTGACTTCAATGCTAATTTTTTTTTTTTTAGATTACTCAAATGTCAGTTTTTCAAAAAAATATCAAGATTGTTAATCCTTAAAACGACGTCGTCGTTTAAAAGTTATAAAAAAATATCATTTAAATGCTAAATTTTATTTAAAGTAATCATCTCCATATCTATCGTTATTAAAAAGGACTAGTTTAATGCCAATCTCACCACATAGAAATATCATGATAACTAGATTTTTTAAATAAAAGCTATGTATTATTTTTTGTGGAGGCACTTAAGTGATTGTTTTTCCTCCCATTATGTATTTAAGTGATATGGTGGCAAAAATTTCTAGCATTAAAGTAATTGTTATACACAACTTTTGACACTTTCAATGATCTCTTGCCCTTAATTTTTACACTAGACCTGACTACTCTCTCTCGTGATGCTACTTAAGTGCTCCATGACGCTCTTGGATCTCCTCTTTTTTGTTCCCATCCTCTCGCCCGCTTTTGTCCCCTTCTACTTGTACTCTCACTCTCCACATTATAAGTACGCTAAGAGCAGACCACCACCCTCCCCAACCCACACTCTCTTCATACACACTTCGTGGCAATGACGGGATCCAGGTCAAACCCACCCCTCCACAGCTGGCTCGGCAGCTCCTGCTCCTCATCTCCGATCCAGAATGCCAACATGGCGACACCCCAGGGGAGTGAGCTTCCGGTGATTGACCTGAGTAAGTAAAACACACTTCCTTCAATTTAAAATATACTAAAGCCACCCTATGGCGACCTCCATGGTTTGTATTAAAACATAATTCTGAGAAATTATTAATTTATGAAATTAAAAAAGAGAGAGAGAAAATGAAAGAAGAGAAGGAAGGAGACAAAAGAGACTTCTTTTAGGCGTGTATATCTTAAAACTCCCGAGACGCCGGCCTCTGACGAAACCCGCCTTTGTATGGGCAGTGGGGAAGAGGTCATCAGGTAGTGCCACCTTGAACGAGAACGAGCGGCCCGTTCCTGGTGTCTCCATGCAGTTGGTGCTCTACGAGGACCCATGGAAGATCAGGAAGAAGCTAACGGGAAGCGACTGTGGGCACTCGTCGAGGCTCCTGCTTCCGCTGCGCTGCGTGACGACGCACGTGCTCCAGTGGATGGGCCAGGAGATGGTGAGCCGGGTCAAGAGCAGGGACGGGATGGAGGTCGTCGTGAGGGACGCGGACACAGGTGGCGAGCACCGGCTCGTGCTCCACTACTGGGCGTCGTCCGGGAGCAACGTGCTGAACGGGGACTGGAGAAAGCAGTTCGTCAAGGGGCGAGGGTTGGAGGTCGGGGACGAGATCGGGATGTTCTGGGACACGGTCTCTTGCAAGTTCCACTTTACGGTCCTTCGCAAGGTTGCTCGTGGCACCAGCAGCGTGGTGGCTTTGAGTTTTCACTGGAAAGCTTTTGGTAAAGGATCTTGTTCTCTTTATTTTACTTTTTTGTTTTTTAATGTTGGTCTATCACCAGGGAAATCAAAACAATATATATCGAAAAAGCAGAGAGCATCAACTATCATAAATACCGCCTGCAGAAAGGCCCTGCACACATCAATAAATATATTATCTTTCAGTTTTCTTTTTTGTATGTTACTTTAGGGATGTCGCGACCAATTTTTTTCGGGTGTGAACCACCTAAGGTTTGGCTAATGGATTGTTAAGCCTAGACTTAACTCGAGCTCTCCCAAGCCCATACCAATTCGCGACTTTCGGTTCAAGTTCTTAACATGCAATTGATTTTCAATTATGAGTCGCCACTAATCTATTTTTGGTAGGTCGATTAGAAACCCAAATAAAGTAACGGGAGACTTACTTCATTCCTACGAACCAGAGATTTGTGAGTTCGGGGGACTTGGTTACGTTAGATTTCTCTAACACCCTTTCGGTACCTTTATCTTTTATTTTGAAAAAAATTGTTTGGCAAGCAACTTGAATTGATTTTAATTCCTTAACATGCGAGGTGATCATGCAGGTGCGCAAACCACCAATTTAACACTCAAGAAAGCAAATGAATAAATTGCAGGACTTACCTCATAGCAACGAAAGCATCTGCGTTGTTAGTTTAGAATTCACATTAGCAGTCCTAAATATGATTTCTAATTAACACGCAATTTTTGTTTTGTTTTCACTTAATTAATGAAAATCATGCAATATGCAATGCATGCCACTAATTTAACATGAAATGATATGACATGGCAACATGACTTAGCTATATGAGCTAAGCAATATGACATAACTAAGCATGTAGTCTATCCTAAGCATGAGATGATTTATTCTAAATAATTTTTTTATTTTCCATGAGATTCGAAATTAAATAAATGCAACACTTAAATATGCAATCTAAATTAATCTAATGACCTAATTCTAACGACGGGCAATTTCTAATTAAATGCATCTAACAAAAATCACTAAATGACGTGCATTGTATGAAACTAATTCTATATGACGTGCACATGATTTTTATTTTCCTAATAAGCATGCAATCTATTCTAATATGCAATGACGTGCAAAGAATGCCCTAATTCTCATTTTTTTTCTTTTATTAAAAATTGCCAAATAATTAAACGTGCAATTCAAATTTAAAACTAATATCCTAAATGCATGCATTTTTTTAACAAATTCAAAATAAAATCTCTATTCTAAATATGCAAGATAACAAGAGATATTCTAAAACCAACCCAATCCAAATTCAAATGTTTTTTTGGATTTTTCCTTTTACAAAAATAAAATTGATTCAACCAACATGACAGCAAATCAGATAAGATATCATTGATATCCACAAATTGGCGAACCATATCTCGCGCATGAGATCGGGTTGGCCAATTTCTAAATAAATCGCGAATCGAATCTCGAGCGTGAGATCGGATTGGTGATTTTTCCGTGCGACAAGCGGGTCGTATTTCGAGCATGAAATCGGATTGTCAATCATATGCACGTTACGGAATGAGGGATTGATCCCTAATTTAAAATGATACTCGATATTTTGTGGATACAATAGCATCGTTTAATGATTCATACGAGATAGCGATTTCACAAATTAGGCAATAAAAATATATGAAGATCAATTCAATGAAAATGATTACCTAAATTGCAATATCGCTCGGATACCGTTTCCAAATTTGAATGACGGAAGGTTTGTAGGCAGTGACTAGGATCGAAACCAGCTCCATGATGCGGCATGACCAGAAGTGAGCGAAACGGCTCACATCGGGAACGTCACGGCGGAGATCGGGTGTGAGGTGGGTTTGCTTTATTATCGTCGAAGAGAGAGAACCGCCAACGTGGGATCTGGACTTGCGAATAAAACCTGGTAATTGATTTGGCGACGGACGTGCTCTTGATTTGCAGACGTCACTAAAACCTGGTAATTGATTTGGCGACGGACGTGCTCTTGATTTGCAGACGTCACGTTGCTTAATGCAACTGAGATCTCCAATTTCCACCTTCCTTGATGCTGTCTTTTTCTTTGGAATTCACTGCTCTGGATCACGTGGCCATGAATTTCAGTTGAAGCTCCTTATTTTGGCTGACGTGTTGTGATAATGGAAAAAAATTTATCTCCTGGACTCACGATGACAGCTCAAAGGTTTCTCGGCCAATAAGGATTCCCGACCAATGGACCAACGTTGTGGTGATCGACCAAGGAAAGGCTGCGGTGGTGGCACTGGTAGTGTACCCTGAGTGAGGGTCGGCTAGGTGAGCTTCTCGGAACAGCGAGAAATCATGGGAGCCCTGCAAAAGTAGAAACTTTGCTGTTCGGTTTCAGTGAGGACACGGCTCGGCTCACAGTGCGCTCAGCCTCCTGTCGCTCATGGTGCAGCAACTCCAGGCCAGCATGGAGAGGGAGGTGTATGTTCTGCAGCAAAATTTAACCGGATCCGTGAGGGAGATTGAAACGCGAGCGGCGTCGTCGATGGACCTGGAAGGAAAGGGAAAACTCGCTAGGCTTCTACTGAATATTAGAGAATTTAGTAGCTCGCTCGGGCTGGTTTAGATCGATGATGAAGCTCCGAGACAGCAAAGTCTGCTAATAGCACGGGGTGCAGCGGCAAGAATGCTGTGAGGACCGAAGACTCGCCTGGATCGCGGCGGCTATTGCTGAGAATTGCTCGAAATTGCGCCGAGATATTCAACGACAAAAGCAAAAATAAAAAATAAAAAAAACGGCACAAGTAGAGTCAAAGATTGATTGAACACATGGAACACAACATGCGGCATGTGTCATGTAAATGTAAAGACCATCGCAAAGAGAAAGCCAGCCCCTCCCCTCACGTGATTTCTCTCTTGCGTTCTCAGAATCAAATTTTGCTCTTTCCGAATTTATGGCCCCCTTTTGTCGTACTCTCCAACGAGGTGAACGAGTTTTCTCCTTGTACTTTTAGAACCTGCAAGAAAGAAAGAATAGAAAAATACTCTTTTTGTGGCCATATGTATCAATATGCGTGGCCTCAACTGGTGAGGTGCAGCGGATCGACGCGATGCTTCCGCTTCACGATGCGATGGACGGAGGTGTTGACTATCAAGCAAAGTCGTTGATGGATATCATCAAACAAGGCAGCACCGGCGCAATGGTAGGCGTCACGATCGATGGACGGCAAGGGGATCAATGGATTGTGGGGAGGCTCCGCCAACCTTTTCTCTCACGTGTGTATCCCTTGATGTGTTTTTATCAATGGCCGTGTATTCTATTGAGTGGCCCCTAAAACTTCGTGGTTGTTGATCAAGGCTTGACTGGAAGTGAACGCTGTTGCTCTATCATCGGGGAGGATCACTGGAAAGCTGGTCGTTGTCAATGCAACAGACGATCGGCAGCAAGATCGGTGTCAAGGTGCGGCCACGAACTCAGCAAAGTCACGGCCGTGAAGAGCTTCTGGCGGAGCTCCCTCCGCTCTCGATTGTCACGTGTTTTCTCTCTCATATGAAGAATGCCCCCTCACTGTGGCCGTATGTATCAATATGTGCGGCCCTCTCTTTTTGTCTATTGTGAGCTTGCTTTTATAGCGTCCGACTCTGCACTTCAAAACAGGAAATATGAATATACTAAAGAAAACCACCTACCGACTTCCTTCTTTGTGAGGTTTTATTCTTTTTTCTTTCCCTTGTATGCATTGCGGATCCATGTGTCCTCATTGAAGAATATTTTTAAACATTTCTTCCCACGAGCTAATCCTTTCTTGCCTTTTCTAATGTCTTTGTCCACAAGTTTACATTCACGCGATCAGCAAGAAATCCTTTTTCCCATTAGATCGTCCATTTTATTATTTTTAATAACTCACCAAAGATTGATCGAACATCGCCAAACTTCCTTGATTGTAATCGAATTTTTCCAGATTCCGAATCTCACAAAAATGAGCTCGCATTATCTCCTCGAAAATACTGAAAAATCCACCGTCAATTCTCTATAACAGCTTGGGCTAATTTGCTCTCTCCGTGGGCTTAATCCAACTCATTAAATTAAAGTTCAGAACTACCAATTCAAACATATTTGTCACCAGCCCAATGTAAATGCAAATTAAAATAAATGTACCTAAAACTATATGCTATGCGATTAACTATTTTTTAGGGATAAAATTAATCCCTAATTTTTTAATACGATAAATGACTAATTAGGTTGCCAAAATTTAGGTGTCAACAAGGGATAAGTACATGATAAGTATTAAAAGTTATGTACGGTACTTATTTTAGTACCTAAAGTTTTTGCCGGCTTACTTAAGTGTTAAATCAAAAGAAAAATTATACCAACGACAAGAAATTCCAATTAAATTGATTACGTGTCATTTATAATAAAAATTATAATATGACTTAGCAAATTTTCTAAAAATTCCAATCGCCGTGACATTTCCACATGGCATGCTTGGTATTAAAGTGATTACTTTAAATAAAATTTGACACACAAATAATTACTTTAAATAAAATTTATCACTTAAATGATCATTATTTATGACTTTTGGACGATGTTGTTTAGGGATTATATGCCAATTAGGCACATTGCAAGCCATGTAGGACTGAGAAATTAATAAGATATAGCTACGCCAGATTTCTGAAAACCTAGATTAAAGTTGACACTTAAATAATCGTTTGAAAAAAAGTGGAATTTAAGTAATCCAAAAAAAAATTTTAGTATTAAAATGAGCGTCGGATACAACTTTTATTCTAGTGTACTTATCCCATACTTTTATTAAGTTTCAACATAGTTTGTTTGCATCCTATTACGTAATCGAGTCTGTAATTTCTACTAAGTTTGGAAATGTACAGCACAATTTGAATGGAATAATAAGATATCTTTGGTCCAAAATTAGTATAGAATTTTGATTTTTCAAAATAAAAATAGAAGAGTTATTCTCAATGAAAGATATTTTGTTGCGAGAACAGTTCCAACGAAACCAGGCTATGAAATATTTCGTCGCTAAATGGCGGATCTTCCCACGTCCCGGTTTGCCGTATTGATAGATTCTAGGGCACCAATGGAACCTCCCCCCTCAAAGCACAATCGACAAAAGCGGGTAATGATCCGTGCGGGCCCGACTACCACTATCATCCTGCGGGCCCGCCCGTTCCACACGTCACATAGCGAACAAGGTGTCAACTGTCAACGCAGTCAATGACGAGGCGATGACCCTTCCAATAGGCTTCTCTAATATTTTTCCTCGTCAATCAAACCACAAAGGTTTGACGTTTGCAAAGCGACCATGCTCACCGACCAAAAAGAAAAAAAAAAAGAAAAAAGAAAAGCGACCATGCTCTGGAGGAGGAACACGCCCAGCTCTCTCTAGTAAAAAATTAGAATTCTTTAAATTAAATATGGTTAGAGAGGTTTTGTCTTTAATATATAGACATGTTGTGTGTCACTTCGATCAACTTAGGAAGGACTAATATATTCAATTAATTCAACAAAAATGTTATCTTTCGGTTTTCTTTTTTGTACGGTACTTTTAAGTTCTTGAACGGTATTGTTAATTAAGTTTCAACATAGTTTGTTTGCATCTTTGTTATGTAATGTAGTTTGTAATTCCGACTCAGTTTAGAATTGTTTAGTGTTGTTTGAATCGAATAATGAGTTGTCCCTGTCTAAAATTAGCACAGAACTTTGATTTTCTTAAAAAAAAAAAACCAAAGTTACTTTCGATAAAAGATATTTCATTACAGAACAGTTCAACGAAATCCTGACCACGGAATATTTCGTCGCTAAACGGTGGGTCTTCCCATGTTCTGGTTTGCTGCATTGATAGATTCCTGGGCGCCAATGGAATCTTTCCCCTTAAGCACAATCGACAAAAGCGGGTATGATCCGTTAGGGCCGACCACCCTGGGTCACTATCATCCTGCGGGCCCGACCCTTCCGATAGGCTTCGACCCAGCTCTCTCAAGTTAAAAAATTGAATTCTTTTAATTAAATATGCTTAGAGACGTTTGTCTTTGATATATAGACATGTTGCGTGTCACCTCGATCAATTTGGGAAGGACTAATATATCCAATTAATTCCTAATTGAATATGTTTTCTTAAGAAATACTAGAGAACCACGTGGATTAATAACCTTGTACTTAGTTATATTAAATTATCATATTTTAGGAAACACAGTCTTATCCCCTCCCACCACAAGCACGCACTCATCGCACGATCTTTGATTCTTTTATCCTAATCCAACCTGAATTAGGAGATACTTTGTACTAACGCAGCACGCCCTTCACAACTTGATTTTGTGGAACTGTAGTTCGATTAGTCTCAATGATCCGTGACCTAAAATCTATGGGATTTCCACATGTGTAATTTCGTGCCGTCTCAAGATAAAGAAATAGCATGGATTAGCATAAACCGAAAAATCCATGAAGATGTTCGATTTCTTTGACCCCAAATCTCCTCCGATCATCATCGACCACTCGCTGCTAGTAACATTCATGGTCTCGTCGTGCTGCGTTTCCGATGTTGCCAGCATTAACAATGACAGTGAGAATAATAATCGGACCCAAGAAGAAGTTTTATCTCCATGTTTGTGGCTAACCCTCAACCTTTTCCCTACTAATGGCCTGCGCTAACATTCGAGTTTCTCGGTCGGGGACAATAAAATAGATTTCTTTGAAAGCAGCGTGATGGGGATTGCCACCCAACATGAAGAAAAGGAGCTTCCGAAGAGCGACATCGGCCTGCCATCCTGTAAGAGTAGATTACTTTTAACTAAACATGCTTAATGACTACTTTACCTATATATATTATTTCTTTACCAAAAAAAAAACATGCTTAATGACTACTCCACTGTCAGCAGCACGCACGTATAAAATCTAGACTTTAGTGAGTTTCTATTAGAGTGTGCAACCAGACCGGGTTTACTCGGTTCCCGGTCCAGCCCACCTGAAAATAGGGTCGGGAACTAGTTCCGATTGAAACCGGTCCAGAATCGGTTCCCAAAATTCAGATCCTGTTTGAATCGGTCTAGGAATCGGTTTCGAGGGATTACCCACCCGAGAACCAGATCGATCGGACCGGTTCAGAACCGGTTTGAGAACCGGGTTTTTCAGGCAGCCAAAAAGTCCAAAAGGACCACCCTAATTTGTTCTCGCATTTTCCTTCAACGAGCTCCCCCACCCCCCGACCGTTTCTTTCTTTACCCTCACACCTGCAGACTTCATAGTTCACAGCATTTTCCTTCGTCACGCCATCACTGACCCAGCTCCCGTCGCGCTTTGCTTCCTCATCTCGCGTTCATTTGCATTCATCTGCTTCCTCGTCGCACCATTGCCAACTCCTCATCGTGCCATAGCCAGTCACGCCATCGCCAGCTCTTCGTTGCTCTATTTCATCCATTGCCAGCCCCCCATTGCTCTATTTCATCCATTGCTTGCTCTCGATTTGCGGTCTAAGGGTCATGGGTGCGCGGGGTCCAAGCTTGAGAAGGCCCTCGGCGACCAGTTCCCTGAGGGTGAGCGCTACTTCGGCCTCGAGAACTTTGGCAACACTTGCTACCGTTCCCTCCCCTCTGTCTTTCTTCTCCCTCAATTTGATGATGGTCCGCCACGCCGCTACCTCGGCGGATGATGATGATGATGATGATGCTGGAATCATGTTGTTTCAGGTCGATTATGAAATGGGTTTTGTTTGGGTTTTGTTGATATGAGTCTGGTTTGACTTTTTGTTGTGGAGTTTGATCATTAGATTTTCTAAATTTCCGTTCACAGTGATTTTGCTTATGTTGTTTTGCCGATTCCTGGGCAGGCCGTCTATTTTTGCATGCCCTTTTGAGACCAACTGCTTGCTTACTATGCAAATAACAAAAGCATTGGAGATGAAGATAACCTATTAGTGTGCCTTGCAGACCTATTTACACAGGTGTGAAATTCTCCTAGCTTTATTTTCTTACTTGCTGCATTGCTGTAGTTTTATTAGGGTAATTGTTTGTTTTGCTATTGGTGTACATTTGAAACTTCTGTGTTGCTATTGGTGCTCAGACAGTGATGGATTATGGATATAGGTTTACTCTGTATGTTCTTGCATGTCAATTTTGAGGAAAAAAATTATCTAGTGATTTTGTTAAATCTCACACTAGTCGAAAATTATTGACGTGAATACTGATCATCTTATATGGAATGGCTGGCAATTGGCACTAATGCGTACAATTTTTTTGCAAGTTTCTTTTCTTTTTTTTTAAATTTCAATTTTTATTGATTTGTTTTCTTTTTTTTTTTTTCTCACAGGATCCATGAGCCCCACCAATCTTTGGCAAGAGCCATGACACCCTCACTGACCAGAGTGATGGTATCATGGCCCTTGCTAATGGGTCAGTAAGGGTTGTCGAGTCTAGACTAGTAGGGGAAAATATAAGAAAAAAGAAGAAGAAAAAAACATACAAAAAATTCATTTTTTAAAGTTAAATAAAAATTATCCACATCAATACCAGCAATGCCACGTAGGAGACTAACGTCCGCATTAGCAGTTTTTGGCCCAAATTTTCGAGAAGTGCTAAATTTGTGAATTGTCAAAATGTAAATTAGCATAATTGAAATGTTAAAAACTAAATTGATTATCGTACAATTGATTTATGACTTTTTGGACAATTTTTCATGATTTTCTAACTTGGGATAATCGATTTTAGATTAAGTATGTTAATAATCTAGAATTTTGAACCTATCATGTTAGAATCCGTTCTTTATTTTTGGAATGAAACTGAATCGATTGACCCTAAAATCGGTCTGGAACAGAAACAACCAATTCCATAATCGATACAAGAACATACCTACCTTCTTCTTCTTCAGGAATTGGTAACCTGAGTTGGTTAAGGTCGGTTCTCGAATTTTTTTCAAAGTTCTAATCCGCTATGATAACATTCGAGATGTGTTGGCCATGGTGGACTCTCAACAAAGCTCATGGCAATCTTTTTCATGTGTTGATGGTGGAGAATCTCTTGTTTAAAACAATCACCTTTTGTTTTAGGGAATAATGCTCCATGTAAGACAATCTCTTCTCAAAAGCCAGGCCAAATGTGTACCTTGAACTCCTTTCTCAACAATTGTCTCATGTTCGATTTATCACTCGGGCACAAGCACTTCAATTTCCTAGTCTATCTTGCATACGCTTTCACCATGAAGTAGGAAACTGTCACACCCCAAACCTTATAAAAACAGAAATAATGATATGGTTGTTCCTTTTTTCACCTAAACGACACGGTCTCAAGGTCAAAACAACGTATCAGAGTCTCGATAATCTAGCAAATGAATATTTATATTTTTTAATTCAACTAAACCCAACAAATGTCATCTCAGACATATATCAAACTATCTCAACTTATACCAAAAACTACCAAATTTCCTCATTGATATGCTCTCTTCTTACTAGCCACTAGTCGAAATACCTGGAAAAAAATTTGGAATGAGAATGGGGTGAACAACCACAACTCAATGAGTGATATATATCTCTTTAAGCAGATTGAGCATCCACTATACATGTTTTTAAATCAATACCAAAACCAAATAGCCCAAATTTAGTATATATCAAACTTACAAGATTAAAATGAGTTATATAATAGTACAACATAACTATACTCGTAGTAGAAATACCTTTTCTCATCAATAATATCGAAACGGATAATTAATGGTCTAATTCATTGATCAATCCCAAATCACATGTCAATGATCCATTTCATTAACCAGATTCGTATCACATTACATTTCAAAGCCTTTAAAATGGCTCTTATGAGACTCATGTCATCATATAGCACTTTGCCCTTGAGCGGTACAATGAGGTGGCTCCCACGAGATTTGCATCATTACGTAGCACTTAGCTATTGACTAATACATATCAATAGCATAAGGTCTTAGAAGCGGTTCTCACGAAATTACATTATCTTGTAGCGCTTAGTCATTGACCAATGTATATCAATAGTACAATGCCCTATAGGTCGCTACTACAAACTTATTTTATCATGTAACACTTAGTCCTTTACTAGTCTATATCATAATTAGTTTCACAAACCAAAACATAGTAGAGTGGTTGGGAAATAATGTGTCATTATCCGTAATACTTATATATAAACTTTCACAACACCTCATGTTTCTTAAACCATTTTCAAATAATTGTGGAGCAGTAAATGCCTGATCCAGATTTTTATGCAATAAAAATGTTACTTAATAACTCATACTATTTATAATTCATATTGTTTTCAAAATATTATTTTACAAACTTAAGAAAGAGATAGCACTGCTCACCCTAAAAATGTCTATAACCAAACAAAGAGGGTTACTTGAACTGATGCACTCTCAACGATATCAAATAAGTGAGAAATAATGTCAAAATCGAGTAAATTGTTACCTCAATTATGAATTGGTTAAACAAAACTTAATCACTGACAAAATAACTCCTACGTATTAGTAAATTGCTCATTCAAAGTGATCATTCAAAACTGTCTGCAAAGATTGCTTGTGCGCAAAACTTTAAAATTTTGCTCCAACTAAACTATTACTTCAATTGACTCCCATCAAACGCCATGGTTTACAACTCCAAAATTGGACTTCATAGCTCAAATTTCATATAATTTTGAATTTGTGCCATAATTTCAAAACTTCCTTCGATTGAACAAATAAAAAGGTCGAGGACTTACCAGGCGTAGCAATTCGGAGTTGACTCGGCTGGATTGCGCTTGCGCAAAATTTTCTCACTTCTCTCTTTCCCCTTTTCCTCCTCTCATTCACAGACGATCTCCTTCCATGTTTTGGCCACTGGCTTCACTGCTTCCTGCGCATATCAGGAGAAGGAAATTTTTAAGTGGGCTGAATTATGGCTATTGAAACATGGGCTGGAATTATTTGGGCCCATTGATCCTCATGTCCAAGATTAATCAAATATCACTTAGACAACCCAACCCAACACAAAATATTTCTCTTTTGCTTGTATTTAAATTCCTCTAATTGTCTATGGGAATGTCACTATGTAAGCGAGAACTACAATCCGGATGGGATGGCATGACGGATCAATCTACCATACTGAACTTTGCTCGCTCAAAGTATACCTTCTTTTATATAATATATGTGAAAAAACAGAAAATTATAGATATCATCAAAATAGAGAAGAACTGACTCAAGAAAATTGAAGACATTAAAACTGGGTTTCAAAAGAAATACTCACCAACACTTGAATTTGTCGGGGAAACTTGATAGCCTGGTAGCATATAACAACAAATATTCATCACTAATATCATTCTCTAAAGATCAACAATGTTCAAAAAAAAAAAAAAAAATGTTCCTCTTGGTCGCTGAAAAAAAGAAAAAAGAAAAAGCTAATTTGGGATTAAGTTTAATTAAATAATATTGTCAGTCAATTGATCATTAGTAAGTTTCACAAAATGCTAATTTGCCTTGTAAAGAAGACTGAAATGGAACTTGCTAGAAGTAGGATCCCAATATATCCCGATTTCATCGCTGTTCGCCAATCCCCTCCGCTGCACGAACTTCTTGATCCAACGCCCCTTCATGACATAGGACCCTGACGACTCCTAGAAAACAAACACTAGTTGTTGCTTGGAGCGCGTGTCCGCATCCCACACGATGACGTCGGCACCCTTGCCGCCCTTGATTCGCCTCGCAGTCTCTTCGCTCATGCATGGGAGCACATTCCTCATCACGCACGCCCGCGGGATCAAGAGCCTTGACAGGTGGCCGAGATCGCTCCTATTATCTTATGAGGGCGTAGAGCAGCATCAACTCTGTGGAAACGCCGTTGCGTCTCTCTTCCTCTATTTCACATTCTGAGGCCTCTTTCTTCGCCTTCTGGCTTCTATAGCCCTTTCATCTTCTTATGCACAATCAGAGTTCCGTCATGAGTGAGTGAGGCCATGGACTTTCACTTCGGTTGGGCGGGAACGGCTTCTTGATGAGGGTCGTTGAGTTCCTTTGTGGCCAAGAAATCCTTCCGATCAGGCGTGAGGAGTAGAACTTGCGAGTCACCACCACTACTGCAGATGAAATTTCTCCGGCCTCTTTGTTGCGATTCTGACAGAAAATGAAGAAAAAAAGAGGAAATTTTCTCTGTATATTCATAGATTTGTATACAAGTATATCAATACATTTATATGTGCAAGAATGAAAGTGAAGAAAAGGAAATAATATACAGGGAATCATAAACTTCTTATTTACTAAAACTATCACATATTCACTAAATCAAGCAGCATCAATCAGCCCACAAGGATCAATCCACGATCACAATCTTCAGCTGTATCTCCAACACTCCCCTTCAAGCTGGTGACCTATATATATCAAGGACTAGCTTGCTCAATAGGTAAGTATGTTGTCTTTGACATAGTGGTTTAGTGAAGATGTCTGCAGGTTGATCCATTGTTCCAATACCTTTTGCTACGAGGATTCCTTCTCTGATCTTGTTTCGTGTGAAGTGACAATCAACTTCTATATGTTTCGTTCTTTCGTGAAATATTGGATTTGCTGCCAATTTGAGTGCGGCATTGTTGTCACAAAATAATTTAGTTGGTCCACTAACCTGTAACCCGAGATATGAGAGTAATCCTCGAATCCAAACCACTTCGCAAGTAGTTTTTGCCATGGCTCAATACTTTGATTCGGCCGATGATAATGACACAGTTGACTGCTTCTTTGTCCTCCACGAGATTAATGAATTTCCTAATTTGATGCAGAAATCAGTGATAAATCTTCTAGTCATCAGGCAAGTAGCATAATCTGTATCACCTAAAGCTGTCATCTTCATGTTGCAGTCACAAGATAAGAAAATTCCAAGTCTTGGACATCCCTTCAAGTATATCACAACCTCTAGGGCTACATTCATATGATATTGTTTTAGAACATGCATGAACTGACTGAGTATCTACGCTGCATTACATATATCAAGTCTTGTCATAGTAAGATATATTAATTTACCAACAAGTTGCTGATATCCTGATGGATCTTTGAGTAGTGGGTCGTCAATAGATGAAGAGAAGTTCAAATCATACTCATGAGTAGTCAACTTGGTATTCTGTTCAACTGGTATGATAGTTGGTTTGCATCCAGATAATCCAGATAATCCAGCTTCAAAAACAATCACTAGGATGAACTTCCTCTGACTAAGATTGATACCTTTATCAGATCGAACAATTTCATTGCCTAGAAAATATTTGGGTGGTCCCAAATCTTTGATATGGAAAGTAGAATGCAAATATTATTTAAATCTTGCAACATGAGAGTCATTGTTTCCCATAACAAGTATATCATCAACATATATAAGCAAATAGATTGATGAATTACCTTCATTCCATGTAAACATGGCATGATCATGTTTAGAATGTTGAAATCCCGCATTAGTTAGCGCAATAGTGAACTTGGCATACCACTGTCTAGATGTCTGTTTCATAATCCCTGTGGATACTCCATATATATCTCTTCACCTAGATCGCCGTGAAGAAAAGCATTATGGACATCCATCTGATGTAATGACCAATTTCGAATGGCTGCAATGGATAAGAAGGAACAGACAGTGACTTCTTTGGTAACAGGTGAGAATGTCTCATGATAGTCAAAGCCTTCTCTCTGAGTAAATCCTTTAGCTACTAGCCAAGCTTTATATCGTTCAATTGAACCATCTACCTGAAACTTGATTTTATATACTCATTTACATCCGATTGGTTTCCGGTGTGGGGGTAGTGGGACAATATCCCAAGTATGATTTTCTATCAGCGCGGTTAGTTCGGATTCCATTGTGTGTCACCATCGTGGATTACGTGATGCTTCATGGAAGAAAGAAGGTTCGTTCTCTTCCGAGAGACGACTAATGCAACACATGTTCCGGTGATAGCCGATTAAAAGACACATATGAAGAGAGAGGATACTTCATACCTAAAGAATGCAATGTAGAACAAATGTAGTCCTTTGTCCACGTAGGTGGGCAAGTTTGTCGTCTAGAACGTCAAGGCTGCTCAGCTACTATTAGTTTAGGTGCTGAGAAAGACTCGGAAGTGGTCTCCGATGGAACCAATGCAGAAAGTCCTCAAATAACTTTGAAGGTAAACCGTCTTCAAAATTAATGGTGTCCTTCGGGACAGAAATGGATGGCTCTGGAGCAACAAACATATATTGAGAAGCCATTGATAAATCTTCTTCGCATAGAAAAGGCCTGTGACTCGGGGATGACGATGAAGATGATGAAGATATCATATCCTTAAATTATGTCCTCATGAAAAATGACATCCCTACTTATGAAGAAATGCCTTGTAGAATTCTCCATAACTCGATAGCCTTTTTGGAGGGGCGGATATCCCATGAATATGCAAGTGGCACAGGGGGCCATTTTATCCAAAGGACCCACATTTGTCGAATAACAAAGACAACCAAATACTCGGAGATGATCATTGTTGGACTGTCTATTATAAAGCAGTTCAAAAGGGGTTTTCCCATTGAGGATACGCAATGACATGCGATTAATCAAATAGGCAGCAATGACCACACAATCTCCCTAAAAACTTTTAGGAATGGAGGCTTAATATTCTAATGCATGTGCTACTTCTAAGAAATGTTTGTGTTTAAGCTCTACAATTCCATTTTGTTGTGGAGTGTAAGTACAAGAACTCTCATGAAGTATCCCTTGAGAAGATAGGAATTTTGCATAATCAGAGGTGAAAATTTCACGCCCATTATCCGTACAAATTCTTTGCACAAATTGATCAAATTGATTTTTAATCAAGGAAACGAAATTTGAAAGATGAGTAAATGTTTGACTCTTTGATTGCATAAGATGTACCCAAGTGGCCCTTGTATAGTCATCTACAACCGTGAGAAAGAAATGGGAACCATCACGATGAGGGGTATGGTAAGGTTCCGGACATCCATATGAATTAGAGAAAAAATTCTATTTGCTCGAGATGTACTTTTGGAAAAGATGCTCAAGATTGTTTGGCCAAGGGACATATTGGGCATTTAGGATGAGGGAAACATGCACTATGACCCAATCTTTGATGAAAAAGGTGGTTTTTATTTCGACTAATAGCATTACAAGAGATGTCTTTATTTAGTAATTCTAAACCTCCTGGGGAATCAATCCAGTAGTATAGTCCTTATGCAACACTACCCAAGCCCATCACTTTGCCAGTTGAATGGTCTTGAAAGAAACAATTGTTGGAACTGAATATTGCACGACATGAACTATCCATGCAAACCCTTGAGACAAAGAGTAGGTTGAATTCAAACTCAGGAATGTATAAGACATTTCTGAGGATAAAATGCGGACCAAGGTTCCATTTGGAAGACATACTAATATAGGAGATTCTGATATTTTATCAACATGGGAAAAGAAATTATCATTACATTTTATGTAGTCACTAGCCCCCATATCGATTATCCATGCATTGATAGAAAAAGAATTCTCCTCATAAAGAAAAGTACTTGAGAACCCAGCACTTTTATCACCCATCTTCAACTGATTCAAAATCTACATGATATTCTGATACTGATCTTGAGTGATTGGTTGTTGCACCCCATTAATCCTCCGTATTGAGACCTGATAAGCTGAGGGTTTTTTTTTTTTTTTATTTTTATTAGTAGGCTTTCCATGCAATTTCCAACATGTATCAACAGTATGGTGTGGGCGTTTGCAATATTCATAATATTTATTTTTGAATTTATTATTTTGCCCACTGACCTTCCCTAATGATGTGGCGCCACATGAGTCGTAGGATCCTTTATAAATTGGGGTTGACGTGGCTTGATAATAGCCCTTGGATTCGTTTGAGCTGATGGGTGATCTGTAGCCATTCGTTGCAGTGCATTGATCTAGACTGTTGGATGTCTTGCGTCGATCTGAACCGTCCAATAGGCCGCGTGAATCCAGACCGTTAGATTGTCCGCATGAATCCCAGCCATCCATTCGAAATGAAGTAGGGTTTTTGTCAATCTTTCTTCTTGTTGCGACCGCACTACCCATTTTTAGGTATCCTGAGTGCGCGACTACTTCGCTACCTCCGGCCACCGCCTCTTGTGAGCCCACATTGGATGAAAAAACCATAAGACCCAGGCCTTCTCCCACTCGAGCGTGCCCAACTATAGTGAGGCTTTGACTTTCCTCCTGGACAGTGAGCTGGTAGATGTGTCTGAGTGGTGGCGGGGGTTCCATCGTGAGGATATGAGATCGGAAGGCCAAATAGTCCTCGTTGAGAATGAGTAAGAACCATGTGGCCTTTTCTCTTTCTCATATTTCCTTGTATTGTCTCAGAGTTTCCTCGGGTCCCTGCAAACACTCCTTGGCCGACTCCAATTCGTTCCATAGGGAGGAGAGATGATTGAAGCAAGTGGTTACCAAGAGGTTCCCTTGCTTCAACTCAGTCGAGCTTTAGGTGATGCTAAAGAGCTGTACGTGATCAAGCGGGCCATACATCTCCCTGATGTTCTCCTATTTGTTTGGAGTCCTTAGTAGGTGGTAATTCGGCCGCGACATCGGGCGCGAGTGTGTTGCTAATCCAAGTGCGAACCAACTGGTTGCACTTTCACTAGTGTCGCTGGAGGTGCTCGTCGATCAGAAATGGGACGGCTTTGTCGAGGAAGCCATCCTTGTCTTTCGTCACAAGAGCCCGCCGGAGATCTCAAGCCCACGAGGAGTAGCTTTTCAGTCCGGTGAGTTGGATGCTGATAAGACATAGTTCAGGGTTTGTAGCACCCCGAACCCTTCGAAGGTCGCCACAAGCACCGATGTTACTCTCTCTCCTCTCTCCTTCCCTTTTATTTCCCCTAATCCTCATCATTGATAATCATTGCTTGCCTTAACCATGGCCAATGCATGGCCTTCTTCCCTAAGCCAGTACATGAGAGTCTTGTGCCACTTGTCCTATTGCATGCATCATGGGCCTTAGAGTTGGGCTTCCTTGTGGCCGATCAACCACTCCCTCTTGGGCCTCTATTGGGCCGGCCAACTTGGCCCATTAAAAGCTTAGGCCAATGGGCCTAAGGCCCATCCCCAAAATTTACTTCCCCCTTTTTTTTTGAAATTCCTTTATAAATATTTTTGAATTTCAATTTTCATCTTGGCCAAAGTCTTGGGGCATCTTGTTTATTGAAATTTAGTTTATAAAGTACATGGCCAAGCATAGATTATTAATCTATCAAATTTAAATTTTCACAAACATATGCACAAATCATCAAATCTTAAAAGACTAATGGCTAAGGTATAAACCTTAGGAAATTTTATCACCTAATTAAAGACTTTAACACACCTTATGGCTTGTCATTGAATTTTGGGATGCCACAGGGTCATCTGCCGGTGACGTGTAGAGGGGGTCACCGGCTCTAGCCAACCTAATCCACACAAAAATAAAATAAAATAAAAATATAATATTTCTCTCTCCCACCCTTTCTCTGTTAGGTTTCAATTTCTCGAAACTTGCTATCTCCAGAATAAAATTGGCTGCGTGCGTATCAAGAGAGACGGGGATGTCAATGGAATTGATGTTAGATATGCCCGTTATAATATGTGATTTCTTTTTAAGGAAATCATACACAAATTTGAAACAATTATAATATGTTTCCACAATATGAAATGATCTGCAAACTGACAAACTTAAGATGTAGAATCGATCGAAAAATATCTCCCTGAATTTATTATTTTGTTATTGTTAGGAGTGGACAGACAAGGAGTAATGTGTTAAAACAGCCAGATTATTTATTTGGTGATAACAAATATTTTAATTGACCATTTTAAAACACAAATAATATCCAGCCAACTAGTAATGAAATACACACCTGCTAATTAGGCAATGGTTAAGAAATATACTACGTATCCACTGTTGGACCAATTAAGCTTTTCTTTGACAAGAAAAAAAAAAAATTGTCTTGCTTGAAGCATGAAGCGAGACAAAAATTGACAACATCCATAAGTTTAATGGAAAATTAATGATTTGAAAAATATTTTTCTAAAAATGATCAATCATATCAAAAATAAAAAGAGGGAGAAGTATTTTCATCATCCACGAAAATATTTAAATATAAATTATTGCTGGTAATAAAAATATGTTTTAGTAACTAATCGTTTCAAATGATACAAGCAATTATTTTTAAGAAAAATGATTTTCAAATTATTCATTTTTTATACAAATAAATGAAACCTAAATTCTCTTTTTTCTCAAAAAATCTAAACAAACTTGCATGAAGCATAAAGACACGTACCTCCAAACTCCAGAACTATCGAATTTTGAAAGACCATGCGGATTATAAACATTAGATGATCGTCCTAATTGAAGCACTCAACGCCTTTGTTTTTCTTAATAACATTTGAGTTAGGAAGCTAGAAAGATCACAATTAGCTCAAGAGCCCATTTATATCGCAGGAAATCCACGTTCTGAAAAAAAAAAATTAAAAATAATAGCTTGCAATGCTTACAAAAAAATTAGGTATAGGCTGTTGTCATAGTGAAAACTTTTTTGTTACCTAATTATTCTAAGCAATATAATCAATTATTATTTAGGAAAATATTTTTCAAACTATTCATTCTCCGGGATAATATTTTTCAAACTATTCATTCTCCAGCAAAACAAATGATCCCTAAGATTAGTACTAAATATACTAAGACCGTTCTACCGATGATGCGTCATACTCTACGTGGGCATTTATTCTATACCCAATTGATATTTGCTACATCATAATAGCAGTGGGTCAATATTATCTTAAGATCTAGCATTTCTCTTTAATTTGCAGCACTAGATGTATTCGAATCATTTCATTATGCCGGGCATCAGTGTCTTTTAAGGAATCGTACGATGGTAGTAGTCTGTAAGTCCAATCCCACTTGTTATTTTAACTTAGGTTGAAGTTCGAATGATGCAATAATTTGATCTCAAATAGACAAATATCAAGTTCCACGTGTTTCCTGCATATATTGCGCATCTTTTTTTCATTACTCCCGATTTTTACCGACGAAACATGGCCATAGAATCCTCAATTTTTTCAAGTAAAAGTTTGAGTAAGATATATCGGTAATTCAAAAGGAATTATATTTTAAGTGACAATACTACCCTGCAAATTCAAATCTCTCTAGTTTAGCATGCAAGAAGACATTCCTAAAATAAAGCATATACTCATTTTATTGTGCTTAATAAAATAGCTATTGTTCCTTATCGTGAGATTTTTTTATTAAGACAAAACCCAATAATCTGTGCTTAAAGTGTAAATCGGGTGGATTGAGAGCGTGTCGCAGTGCGTGGGTGCATGTGCAGTAACACTATATGTTTCATAAAATGCGATGATATAACAGAAATAAGTAGAAAAATTATAAATTCATGTGGCTCTCTATAATTTAAAAAAAAAAAAAATCTATCAGTGGAAAATTTAAGTGGAGATTATTGTACTTGCCCTATAATCCCTTACGGGGAAAAAGTTGATCTTGTAGTAGTAGTAGGAAATCAATCTTAAATCTTGAAATTATTCCCTATTTTATTATTCCCCGCACATACACTAATGTCATCAAATTAGGAAAAGAACCTCTCGCTCCTCAGTGCACTCTCAAAACTTGACTACAAAGCCATCCCAATTCCAACGGTAAACTAACCATTTATTTCCCTATCTAACCTCCGAGTCTATGTCCTCTGTCTTTCTATTCTCTCTCCAACTTTGTCCTCTCTTTTTAGCTCTCTCTTAATTTCTCTGCACTGTGTTTCCCTTGGTTGTTCTCGCGAAGCACTTTTCTGATTCTTCAACCGAAAACCCATGAAGCTCATCTATTTCTTCAGCCCCAAATAGCCTCCGATTGGCAACGGCCCTAGAGGCGAGGTCCACTCGCCGCCATTGATGAACTCTTCGTCGTGCCTTTCTTATCTCCACGAACACAAGAAGAATCGCGAAAAAGAGGCTAGGGGAATTTCATCTGCAGTGGCGGTGGTGAATCGCGACAAGGAAGCCGTTCCTGCCCAACCGAAGCGAAAGTCCATGGCCTCGATCACTGATGATGGAACTTGCAGGAAAAATATTAGAATACATTACAACAAAAATAATAATCGTTGGAAATACATTGAAAAAAAACAAAGACAATTATCCGAGGCGTGCAAGCACTGTCCTTAAGGATAATTCCTCTCTTGTACAAAACTTCGTGTATAAGGCTTTAGTAGCTATTCTCCTAAAAAACAATCGTTCTTCTTCTTTATTCCGTATAGAATAATAGAAGGAAATAAGAATAATGTTATGTGAATAACTCAGCAAATAATAGAAAAGACATAAGCAAATAAATTAGAATATTTTGGTTTAGATATATCTATATCACTTTTCAATTACGTTTGGAGTAACAATTTGTAGGTAAGAGAAAGAGAGAATTGTTAAGAAACGGTTATTAATAAATCGGTAATTATTGAAGAATATGACTTTGTTGTATAACCATTATAAAATAAAGAATATTTATGTATAAATAAATGAAACATTATAAAGTCATTATACGGCCATTAGAAAGTCGTCATACAAGGGCGCGTTTGGTAACATTTCTATTATGGGGAACAATTTTTGAACAGAAATAGTTTTTTTCTTTTTTTTTGTTCTTGGAAACAATTTTTGAGTATGAGAACGCGTTTAGTAATTGCAAAAATTTCTATTCCAGGAATAGAAATGCATTTGGTAAATTTGTGCAATTTTGTTAGTTTTTTTTTTTTAAATTTCAATATTTTTATTATATTTTTCCTTCTTTCTTCTTTGTGGCCGATCGCCGGCCATGGTGTCGATCGGCGACCGGCCGGGCGAGGTTCGACGAGCTTGCCAAAGCCTCGCTAGGCCACACAAGGGCCGGCGAGCTCGTCGGAGCCTCACCTGTGGCCTTGATGGCCAAGCGAGCCTCGCATTGGCCTAGCGAGGCCGAGCCTCATTAGGGATTAGCGATGCTCGGCGAGGTCGCCGACCCTTGTCGGCTGGTCTCCGGCCATGGCCAAGACCGGCGACCGGCCAAAAGGAAGAATAAGGAAAGAAAAGATAAGAAGAAAAAAAGAGAAGAAAAAAAGGAGAGAAAAATTGTTTCTTGGAATTGTTCTGAGAACAAGAAGTAACTTTTTTCTACTTCTTGTTTATTTTCCAAATCTAATCTCGAGAACAAAAGTTTTACTAAACACGTTTTTGTTCTTTTTTTGTTCTCCGGAACAAAAGAACATAAATTTTTGTTCTGGAGAACAGAAACACTTTTTAACAAATAGATCCTAAATAATCTTTATAAAATGTTACAAAACAGTTTTATATTAATAGCAAACAAAATCCATTACAAATTGATAATGGTAAAAAACTGTTACAAAAATTAATAACTTTCAATATTTCAAAACTACTGAAATATCCAACAATCCTCCATATATTTTGAAATTTTTTGAAAAGAAAATTTGAATACTACTGAGTTATTAGAGAGTAATGCATCAAAACTAGTGCTTGTTAGGCGATGAGGTGGCCTTAGAAAGAATGAAATACAATTCACGAAATAATTGCCGAAGTTTAAAACTTCTATGAACCAAGAATTTCTTTTTGTAAATTATAATATTCACCAATCACATTACACTCCCACAAGGTTTGTTGTCCAACGCGGTTTTGCACTAATAGACCATGCGCATGCTTAGTTTATTTGCCAGTACTCTAGAGATTATCGCCAATAATTCTCATAGGAGCAGCCCTACTCCACACTTATATAAGTGATTCCATCAAGTGTATTATATAGTTTAATACACTAATAATGGTTATGAAATTTCATTAAGAGCTTAGTTCAACATCTTTTTCCTTGCAGATTTGCACTATTTTCATGTTGGGAGGGATACCAATTTTTATAGTGCATCACTAGATCAATAAGTTACTTGTTATTATCCATATGAACCTAATTCATGGGATCACCAATCACATAGGTTAGGTTACCATCATTGTTGATTTTCTTTAATGTTTTGTCCCAGTCCCCTCAATGTATAGTCAAAGAATAGGCCGCATTCACTTTTGACTTTATGTAATCGATGGACATAATTCCATCTTTAAGTAATTGCTTTACCACGTCACATCTTAATCAAACGTGTCTTTTTTTTTTTTTATACCATTGAAAATTTCATTCTTTACAATGTCTATTGCCTCTTGGCAATCACAATGCCTAGACATAGGAGGTGTCGGTTACATTCTCAAAGGAACATCTGCTGAGAAGTTCCTCAACTAGTCATCATTTTCAAATGTGAGTATGAGAAGAATTTTCCTTTCCTAGAGAACTTGAGAGGTTATAGAATTACCAAAAAATAATAAATATTTTCTTCTCCTTCCCCTACTAAATATAGGAGGATAAAGCACTATGTTTTTACATAAATGTTTGGTAGGTCTACCACCCATACTTTCACACTTGTCACAATATTGGCTATGGAAATGACCGCAACAATTTTATCACTAGAACCATCTACTTAAACCAAGTTATTTTTGCTTTAGCAGGATTATCATTTCCCCCACAATTTTTTTGTTTGGTTGAGCACCTTCACCCGGGTGAACACAAATTCATTTGTGGATTTTATCTCATTTAAATCTGAGATTCAGTTAGCATCACTACAGCAGGAAATCCACTAACAAAGGATGCCATAATTTATGGTTCCTTGAAAGTTGAAGACTAAGCCTCAAGCGCTTCGTAACACTAGGCACTGCACAGCTTATGAATCCGCTTACATAGAGACAGCCACACAACTTGCAAGGACGTGAGTAGATGCATGCAAACGCCACTTTGAAGTTTAGAACACTAAACACACAACATATCAATACCAGGTGCAACAGAATATTTATTGCTCATAATTCTAAAAAAATATATTAGACCACATTGCTAGGATGCACGGTCCTACAACACCCAGTAAGCGCGGTCCTTAACTAGAACAAAAAATGAGGTCCAAACGCACTTAAAGTACCTAAAAACCATTCACAATGATTTTTAAACATGCTTTGAACCCTAGAAAAGAGATCAGAAACTACCCATAATCATGAGCATGTAAGAGAATAATCAAACTAAGCTCACATTCAAATTCCCATCTAATAAATAATGCCCAACATTCTCTTCTCTTTCCTTCAGCGGCTTACGATCTCAAAATAACATGTATGAGCATCATTAGACATGCATGAGCATATATGAACATGATTCAATACACACAACATTCGACATACGTCACCTATATATCCAATCCGTTCGCATTTAAACATGATGAACATGCATAGTGAATCATAATATGCAATTCAACGTATTAACCCGAACGTATACACAATAAATATGCTAAAGAATATTCATGCAAAGTATGCACGATTTTTCACTTCAATACACGGCCCTAATTAGCTTGTTCACTGCAATTACACAAAGTTGTTGCGAGGAAGACGAAAGATATTATGATGCAAATTATGGCATAGACATGGCTTTGAGTAGTTAATTAAGAACAATTATCAAAAGAAGCGGGAGAAAAGGTCATTCACATTCACATCATCAGAACTCCAAATGGCACGTTCATATGGTATGCTACCTTAAGTGGGTCTGAATCTGATACTTGAACATCTAAAAAGAAATATGTATACCTCTCGTTGGATCTCAATAACACCCATAGAGGAGTGAGTCTATATAACATGGCCAGCACAAGTTGCATAGGAAAGTGCACCAAAGAAAATATGAAATCAGATGCTTGGTTAAGAGTATGTCAAGCACAGGCACTATAAACAACATCAACACATCCATTCCACATCTCAATTGTTACTACTCATGGAAAGATTAGACATCCTCAATAGTCAATGTGCTATCCGGTAGGAGGACTGAAATACACTATTATGACTCGTTCGAACAAGTTCAAAGACATACTAAAACAATAGAAAGCACAATCAAGCCTTGTTCCAGTAAAAGGCATTGGCTACATGGATACCCCTAATGCAAATGCGAGAGCTAAATTCACTAGTTCACATATCAAACACAGCCTAGCACCTACTAACTTGACACTAAAATTAAAGGAAAAAACCAAATAGCAACTCGAGTAGCCCACTTAAAATCCAACTCCATCTCAAGAAAATCTTGTCCGTAAGTCTTCAGTCACAACGCTTTTAGCATATTTTATACAAGCGTAAATCAGTAAGAGTCCACACACGATTATCAACCCATTCATTTGCGTTGACACGACAAGTTTCTCCTAACTTCGAGGATCGGCTATATATAATCTATGACAAATTAAATGATTTTGTACACAATCATCCTCTCACAGTTAAGATATAACAATGGAACACTGATGAAGGAACATATTATAGGATGACTTTCTTGGTTTTATGGAACTCATAAGGGTTTTGATTATACCTTCAATGTGGATGTTGAAGATTATACGTGATTGGTAGCCAAGGCAAGTAGACAAGAAATAACCGATGTTGCAGTGCTTTGATGCTGCAGACGTAAAAGACTCTCTAGGGCAACCCTTGAGACATTCGAGATTGCATTGAAATGGCTCGGGTTCCAAGACACAATATGCTGCACACTTCAACATGCACTCCCTAGATTTGGCCAAGTTGGCACCGATGGACGACCACAATATGAGAGCTACCACGAACATCATCGACTCTTATCTCTTGAATGTTGTTGTCTCCATGGCTACTCACATTTAGAAGGGCCGAGTCTGGCGGTAGGTTATGTGTGTAGTAGTGTAGTGTAAATGCATAGGCATGCATAACAATTTATATCAAACAACACTTCATTCATGAAAATAAACCATACATTCTTACACATTTCTGCAAAACAAAAATTAGCAAACACTTTCTCTTATACCTCCCATTCTACAGGAACATTTAACTCCTTAAACATTAGGGACATACCCGGGATCTTCGCTGCCAAACAAAAACATTTTTTCAAAATAGAAGAGAAAATCAGCCTAAGTTCATTAGAACTTTAACTCAAGTCCCTAACAGAGTTGCCAAGCTATCGCGACCAAAATTTCGAGTGAACCACCTAAGGTTTGGCTAATGGATTACTAAGCCTAAACTTAGCTCGAGTTTTCTCAAGCCCATACCAATTTTTGACTTAGGTTGAAGTTCTTAACATGCAAATGATTTTTCAGTTAGGAGTCGTCACTAATTTATTTTTGGTGGGTTGATTAGAAACCCAAATAAAGTAACATGAGATTTACTTTACTCCTATGAACCGGAGATTGTGAGTTCGGGGACTTGATTATGTTAGATTTTTCTAACACCTTTTCAATACCTTTCCCTTTTATTTTGAAAAATTATTTTTGCAGACTGTTTGAATTGATTTTAATTTACCTCTCTAACATGTGAGGTGACCATGCAGGTGTGCAAACCACCAATTTAACACCTAGATAAGGCATTGAATAAATTGCAGGACTTATCTCATGGCATTGAAAGCATTTGCAGTATTATATCAGAATTTACATGACAGTCCTAGATATGATTTCTAATTAACACACAATTGTTTTTTTTTTTTCCACTTATTTAATGAGAATCATGCTTTATGCAATGTATGTTACTAATCTAACATGAAATGATGACATAATAATATGACCTAAACTAGATGATGCAAATGCAATTTTTTTTTTTTTTTTTTTTTCTTAATAAGCATGCAACCTATCCTAATATGCAATGACGTGCAAAGAATGCCCTAACTCTAATTTTTTTTTTTCTTTTTTTATGAAATTCGAAATGAAAATTGTCCAATAACTAAATGTGCAATCTAAATTGACCAAATGGCAGGCAACTTCTAATCAAATGGACCTAGCAACAACCACTAAATGACATGCATTTCATGAACCTAATTCTAGAGGACATGGGCATGATTTTTTTTTTTTTTTTTTATAAAAATTCGAAATTAAAAATTGCTAAAAACAAAAATCTAACTAAAGCGAGATATTATCTCATTTAAGTTAGGAATAGACCAATCTGAATCCTATCTTAACCTAGAAAATTATCTTGTCATGCAATTTAATCCCAAAAATATTATCTAACCTAGACACTACATGCATTTAAAAAAAAAAAACTATTCTATCATGCAACTTTATCTAGAAATCAAATCTAATCTATATGCTATGCAAATGCAATTTTTTTTTGTATTTTTGAAATAAATAAAGCAATTAAAAGATAAACACTAAATCATCCATGGTTATCAAAGATATTATCCATTGTTTGAATTTGGAAATGATATCTAATCAAACTTGATTTTTTTGCTAATAAAATCGATAAATTGATTTTAAGCCTTAAAGATCAAGATATCAATTTTATTCCCACGTGATTAATTATTCCATCTAAAACCTTATAGATAGATGGAGTAAAAAATCTATGTGCAGTTGCAAATTAGGTGGTACGTTGGGAATTTAAATTATGCATCAAGAAATATTTCAAATAAAAAAAACAAAATATAAAATAATATAAAATAAATCTACCTAATAAAATAAAGTAAATCTCTACCTAAATTTGAATTTTTCCAAAATCCGAATGGTAAAGTGGACCATGATGGAGGCTCGGCTTGGCTCAAGAACGGTGGCTATGGTGGTGGGTCGTCGTCAGTCGGAGGTCACGGTCATCGGAGCTCTAGTGAGAGGATCAGCGAACTCGTGGCGAGGAGGAAGGAGGTGGAGTAGTAGGCAACTTCGCTCAGAGGAGGCTTAGAGCAAGCTCGGATCAGTGTGTAGGGGGGCCAGCATACGGATCGGGACCTATTGTCTTTAGGAGTCACGGCGTCGAGCACGGCAAGAACAGGGAGGTTGACGAGCGAAGCCGGAAGGCACGCGTTATAGGCATTCGGGCTTGCGGGTCGCTAGGGGGAGACACGACAGAAGCTCGGCAAGGTGTAGGCGAGCGATGCAGCAGCAGTAGTCATCAATGGTTGTAGACAGATGGGCTAAGGGCGCTGCACTGTTGGCTAAGGCCCGAGGAGCCTCGAGGCAGCAACAGTGAGCGTCGGCGACAGGGCTGCACATCGCAGGCGAGATCAACGGAGCGGAGGTGACCGGCGGGTCAGCTATCAATGCCGGGCTTGCGAAAAGCAGACGTGGGCGACAAGTGCAGCTTCCAACAAGTAGAGGGCGAAGCACGGCAGGGGATGGACGAGTCCGCTGGGGAAGAAAAACAATGTTCTTACTGTTCTTCTTCTCTCTTTTTTTTTTTTTAAATTCTTTCTCTCTCTCCTCCTGTCTCCTCATGTCTCCTTACTATTCCTCTCACTTTTCTTTTCCGACCTCCTCTCTCGAAAAGAAGTCCCCTAACAAAAGAAAATTTTCTCTCTTTTTATGTTAAATTTCTGACCTAAAAAAAATGAGAGAAAAAGCCCTCATCGACCTTCGTACACAACCCTTTTATGGGCAAAAAAAAAAAAAAAATTCAATCTTTGTGGAATATTTCATCTCTTTTTCAATATGCACGAAGATCGTCTATAACCTCTTGAACATAATATTCCTTTGCAAAAATGAATATTCTCCACAGATTTTCAAAATTGCAATAAGATTTTTTCAAATTTGAAATCTCGCAAAGATGAGTCTGTCAAATCTTCTAGAGGATACGGGCTTGGGCCAATACCAAATTTAAGTTCAGAACCACCAAGTCGAACCCATCCGTTACTGGTCCAATGTAAATGCAAATTAAAAATAAATGCACCTAAAATTATATGCTATGCAATTAATGAATTTTTTAGGGGTTAAAAATTAATCCCTAATTTTAATGCAATAAATAAAAAAATTAAATAATTGGGTCACCAAAATTTAGTTATCAACAATACTAATGCCTAAGATTTAGGATTTTTTTTTGTATTTTCCCCTCTTAGAATGTTCTTATGTTCTTAGCCTCTCTCGCAATGAGTTTCGATAGCTTTGTGACCAAATGTAGTGATATCTTAAGATGAACCAATGTAGCACCTTTATATATGCTCAAAGATTCATTCTAATCCTTGAAGGTGGATGACTAGAAAGGAATGAAGAGGAGAAAGATCATCCTCTTCATTTATAAGAGGATATACTTTCCATATCATCAAGTCAAATGAGAAGGATTCCTTAATAAATTTCATGGTCCAGCAAAATGTGTCAATAAGGGCTGATTTGTTAACCATCTAAACAGTGCCAAATTCTATTTTTTTATTGTTCCCAAGAGTAGTTTTGGAACAGAATCATGTTTGATAAAATTTTTGTTCCCGAGAACAAATTTCTATTTTTTGTTTCTAGAAGTAGAATTGGAACAAAATCAAGAATAATAAAAAAAAAAAAAGTTGATTCTTGTTCCCAGGAACAAACCTAAGAATCAAGCCCTTTTCTTCTTCTTCTTCTTCTTCTTCTTCTTCCCTTTTCTTCTTCTTTATCATCTACTGCCACTGCCACGATTGTTGTCCACCGTCCGTTGCCCAACCTCACCGGTGGCCAGGCGGGCCTCGCCTAGCCCCAGCACGGTTCGCATTACCATCGGTGAGATCCACTTGCCATCGGCGAGGCTTGGCCTCGCCAGATTTGCTGAGGCCAAGCCTCGGTGGGGTTGGGCAAGCCTCACAATCTAGTGAGGCCAAGCCTCCCCGTGGCCCAGTGGGGCCTCGCCCAACCTTGGTGAGGCTTGCCTGGCTACCGGCAAGGCTTGGTTGATGAGGGCCGGCCTCACCAAGGGCCGACAATGCTCCGGTGAGATCACCGGCCCTCGTTTTGCCGATTTCCGGACCGACACCGGCCACTTGAAGAAGAAGAAGAATAGGAGAAAGGAAGGAAAATAAAAAGAAAAAAAAAAAGAAAAAAGGAAAACATTAATAAAATTATTTAAAAATTAAAAGAAAATGATTTAAGTAGAAATTTTGAGCACGGTACCAAACGCAATTCTATTCCCGAATAAGAAATTTTAGACTATTAAACAGCTTAAAATGCTTAGAAATTGTTCCCAAGAACATAATAAAAAAGAATCATTTTTGAACAGCAATTGTTCCCGGGAACATAATCGCTACCAAACGCGCCCTAAGTTGCCACCTATTGGGAGACTTTCTTCTTAAATTTGGATACTTGTCAAATATAATCTCATCAACAAGTTTCTTTTTAAATAACCATAATTTTGTACAATAAATTTACTCTAATCCTTGACAAATTATATGATTCTAGTCCACAGTGGAGCTCCTTGGGAAGCCCCCCAACCGAGTAAAGAAAGATCACTTCTTTTTCCTTTTTTTTTAATTGATTCCTTAACACATCGTGTTATCCTTTAAACGCTTGTTGACGTCCGTATTTTATACGATTCCGATTATCCACTAACACATCGTGTTATCCTTCAAACGCTTGTTGACCTCTAGATTTTTTACGATTCCAATTAATCATTCATTGTATAGGAAATATTAGGAGTGTGATCCCCATTCTTTCAACATCAATTCATGCTCTAACGTCTTGTCATAACAGAGATTGATGCTTTCTCGCACATCGTATGACTTTGATTGTTTGAAGACACATTCGTAACCAAGCCTGAGAGCATAAAACTCAGTTCACATTAACTTATGGGCCAGCAGATATTAAAAAAGTTTATTAGTTGTGGAATGAAACCACAAACGTATTATATAACAATTATATTAGAAAAATTTCCAAACTTTAATTCAATAAAGAGGTCTTCTTGCAACCCCGAGAGCATGAATCTGCGCAAGCTCCAACCTTCTTCGCATCTGCTTCAACTTTCTTAGTGTCTGCATGAGTTCAAATATAAAACAGGAAATTAAAAAAGTCGCTTACATCAAGATTGAAATCGATTTTATAACAAGAGCATATATCGAAGTCCGAGGAAATTAAATAATTTAGTACACAACCATCCTCTCCTAATGAAAATAAAACAATGAAACATTGATGAAGGAACAAGATTATACAACGACTTTTTGATTTTATAGATCACTTAAGAAGTGACTTTATATCTTCAATGTAAATGTGAAGATTATTACCTGGATGGTAGCCAAGGCAAGTAGACAAGAAACAACCCATGTCACAATACTCTGATGCGACATATGTAGAAGACTGTCTAGGGCAAGTCTTGAGACAATTGAGAAAGCATAGAGTTTGGTCAGGATCCAAGACACATAACGCGTCACACTTCAACTTGCACTCCTTAGATATGGCTGCGTCGACACCGATCGACGACCATAGTATGAGAGTCACCACGAACATCATCGACCCTAATCTCTTGGATGCCGTTACCTCCATGGCTACTCACTCCTAGAATATTCTTATGTTTTTAGCCTCCGTCAATGAGTTTCGACAGCTTTATGACCTAGTGTATTGATGTTTTGACATGAACTAGTGTAGCACCTTTATATGCTCAGAGATTCATTACCTTCGATGACTAGAAAGGTAAGATTATCCTTTTCTATTTAACACGGATATGCTTACCATATTATCTAGTCAAAATGAGATGGACTCCTTAAGTTTCATGGTCCAGTAGAAAGGTGATGATAAGTTGCCATCTAGGTGAGATTTTCTTCTTAAATCCAAGTACTTGTCAAATTTAATCTCATCAACAAGTTTCTTTCTAAGAGGCCCTAATTTTCTACAATAAATTCGATTTAATCCTTAACACATTATATGATTCTAGTCCACAGTGGATTTCTTGCCGATATTCCCCGAGCAAAAAAAGTAGAGAAAGGTCCTTTTTTTTTTCTTTTTCATGAAGTCTTGACACATCATGTTATCCTTCAAACGATTGTTGACATCGAGATTTTTCATGACCCCAATTAGTCATTCATTGTATAGAAAATATTAGGAGTGTGAAGTGATAAGGATGAACCCAATCCCCATTATTTCCCATTAAAATGACACATTTACGACAAATACAAGCAGAAGCTAAAGAGGAAACCAAAAGATTGCTAGGAATGTGAGATTTGAAAGTAATATGCGTCACACCTGAAATTTACAAAAAAAAAAAAAAGGATGATGACATGACCATCCTTTCACAGAAAGGACACGGTCTTAAATATAACCAACGTGTATATATATTGATAAATCAACAAGTTTGTTGCAACATTAGAGTTTTTATAATCCACAAAAAGGGATTATACTCACCCAACCCGACAAATTATCAATAATTATATTCAGAACTCTCTTAAGCTATACCCAAAATACAACTCTCAAAAGTTCCCCACCAATAGAACTCTCATCCTACTTGCCGCTAGCCAAGAGGCCTAAAAATATGAAAGACGAGCGAAATAAGTAACCATAGCACAATAAGTAGTATATATTTTCTAAGAAGATCGAGCGACTCCTATGCATGCATATAAAGCAACACCAGATCTTCATAACTTAAATTCAAAATATAAATACATATCAAATCATATATGAGTTATTTCTTATCAACAAGGTTTTACACTAATAAAAAATTCCATTCAAACGATCCTCACAATTCAAGTATTTATTTTCAAGTTCATTGATTAATTTCTACCAAAAATCATGTCAATAGTCCATTCCATTAACTAATCTATTGCTCGATATACTACCATGGTCACGAAACAGCTCCTAATGACAAGATGACCAAAAAAAATTTCTTGGCAAAATCTCAACCTCCAAAGCCAGTGGCTTGGTCCAAAAGAATATTCTAGATGGTATGCATACATTACAAAACCTTTTATTGGGTTCATAGTAATATTGAGTATCAAACAACCATCATCTAATACCAAAAATCTAAACCAGAAATCAATCTCTTAAACTAAGCAAATAATTTTTTGCAACATAACTCATCCATCATTTCTCAATCATTTCTCAAATCATTTATGAACCTCTCCATAAAACAATCGCAAAGCAGTTACATATATACATTTCTTCATAATACCCTTGCATAACACGCTTTCTAAATATTCACAAATAACCAAGGAGTAGTAAATGCTCAATCCAGCTTGTTGTGCAACAACAATATAATTTCGTGATTCATACTTTATATAATCCGTAGCATTTTCAAAACAAGTGTTTTACAAATTCAAAGAAGATAGTACTACCTTTCTTGGAATCCATAGCATAGTTTACCGAACAGCTTTTGTATTTACCTAAAGCCCTTTTAAGTAAAATTACTTTGCATTTCCCCAATAAGCTTTCAAAATGTTGAACCGAACACATCTTAAATTGGTCAAATTGAAAAGTTTAGAATTAAATTGTTACTAATGCCTAAGATTTAGGACTTTTTTTTTTTTGTATTTTTCCCCTCTTAGAATGTTCTTATGTTCTTAGCCTCTCTCTTGCAATGATTTTCGAGAGATTTGTGACCAAATGTAGTGATATCTTGAGATGAACCCATGTAGCACCTTTATATATGCTTAAAGATTCATTCTAATCCTTGAAGGTGAATGACTAGAAAGGAATGAAGAGGAGAAAAATCGTCCTCTTCATTTTTAAGAGGATATGCTTTCCATATCATCAAGTCAAATGAGAAGGATTCCTTAATAAATTTCATGGTCTAGCAGAAATGTTCAATAAGGGCCTATTTGTTAACCATCCAAACCGTGCCAAATTCTATTTTTTGTTCTTAGGAGTAGTTTTGGAACAAAAAAAGTGTTTGGTAAAATTTTTGTTTCCGGGAATAAATTTCTTCTTTTTTTGTTTCCAGAAGTTGATTTGGAACAAAATAAAAAAAAAAAAAAAAAGTTGATTCTTGTTCCCAGGAACAAATCTAAGAATCAAGGCCCTTTCTTCTTTTTCTTCCCTTTTCTTCTTCTTCATCATCTACCGCCATTGCCATGGTTGTCATCCGCTGTTCGCCACCCATTGCCATTGGTTGCCGGCAACCGGTCCGGTGAGCTAGCTAGAGGTTTGCTAGGCCCAAGTGAGGTCCGACGAGCTCTTTGGAGGCAAGCCCAACCTCATCGGTGGCCAGGCGGGCCTCACCTAGCCCTGGCGAGGCCCGCTTGGCCACTAGTGAGGCTCGGCCTCACCAGATTTGCTAAGGCCAAGCCTCGGCGGGGTTGGGTGAGCCTCACAATTTGGTGAGGCCGAGTCTCACTAGTGGCCAGGTGGGCCTCACCCAACCCCAATGAGGCCTGCTCGGCCACCAGTGAGGCTCAGCTGATGAGGGTCGGCGACCGGCCACTTGAAAAAGAAGAATAGGAGAAAGAAAGGAAAAAAAATAATAAAACTATTTGAAAATTAGAAGAAAATGATTCGGAGTAGAAATTTTGAGCATGGTACCAAATGCAATTTTATTCCAGAATAAAAAAATTTAGATAGTTACCAAACAGCTTAAAATGCTTAGAAATTGTTCTCGGGAACATAATAAAAAAGAATCATTTATGATAAGTAATTGTTTCCGGGAATAAAATCGTTACCAAACGTGCCCTAATTTGCCATCTATTGTGAGACTTTCTTCTTAAATCCAAGTACTTGTCAAATATAATCTCATCAACAATTTTCTTTTTAAATAGCCATAATATTCTTCAATAAATTCAGTCTAACCCTTGATAAATTATATGATTCTAGTCCACAGTGGAGCTCCTTGGGAAGCTCCCTAAGCGAGTAAAAAAAGATCACTTCTATTTTCTATTTTATTTAGTCCTTAACACATCGTGTTATCCTTTAAACACTCGTTGACGTCCGTATTTTATACGGTTCCAATTATTCATTAACACATCGTGTTATCCTTCAAACGCTTGTTGACATCCAGATTTTTTACGATTCCAATTTATCATTCATTGTTTAGGAAATATTAGGAGTGTGAAGTGATAAGGATGAACCCGATCCCCATTCTTTCACCATCAATTCATGCTCTAACATCTTGTCATAACAAAGATTGATGCTTTCTCGCATATCGTATGACTTTGATTGTTTGAAGACACATTCGTAACCAAGCCTGAGAGCATAAAACTCAGTTCACATTAACTTATGGCCCAGCAGATATTAAAAAAGTTTATTAGTTGTGGAATGAAACCACAAACGTATTATATAACAATTATATTAGAAAAATTTCCAAACTTTAGTTCAATAAAGAGGTCTTCTTGCAACCCCGAGAGCATGAATCTGCGCAAGCTCCAACCTTCTTCGCATCTGCTTCAACTTTCTTAGTGTCTGCATGAGTTCAAATATAAAACAGGAAATTAAAAAAATCACTTACATCAAGATTGAAATCGATTTTATAACAAGGGCATATATCGAAGTCCGAGGAAATTAAATAATTTAGTACACAACCATCCTCTCCTAATGAAAATAAAACAATGAAACATTGATGAAGGAACAAGATTATACAATGACTTTTTTGATTTTATAGATCACTTAAGAAGTGACTTTATATCTTCAATGTAAATGTGAAGATTATTACCTGGATGGTAGCCAAGGCAAGTAGACAAGAAACAACCCATGTCACAATACTCTGATGCGACATATGTAGAAGACTGTCTAGGGCAAGTCTTGAGACAATTGAGAAAGCATAGAGTTTGGTCAGGATCAAAGACACATAACGCATCACACTTCAACTTGCACTCCTTAGATATGGCTGCGTCGACACCGATCGACAACCATAGTATGAGAGTCACCACGAACATCATCGACCCTAATCTCTTGGATGCCGTTACCTCCATGGCTACTCACTCCTAGAATATTCTTATGCTTTTAGCCTCTGTCAATGAGTTTCAACAGCTTTATGACCTAGTGTATTGATGTTTTGATATGAACTAGTGTAGCACCTTTATATGCTCAGAGATTCATTACCTTCGATGACTAGAAAGGTAAGATTATCCTTTTTTATTTAACACAGATATGCTTACCATATTATCTAGTCAAAATGAGATGGATTCCTTAAGTTTCATGGTCCAGTAGAAAGGTGATGATAAGTTGCCATCTAGGTGAGATTTTCTTCTTAAGTCCAAGTACTTGTCAAATTTAATCTCATCAACAAGTTTCTTTCTATGGGGCCCTAATTTTCTACAATAAAATCAATTTAATCCTTAACACATTATATGATTCTAGTCCACAGTGGAGTTCTTACCGATATTCCCAAATCGATCCTTCAAACAATTGTTGACATCGAGATTTTTCATGACCCCAATTAGTCATTTATTGTAAAAAATATTAGGAGTGTGAAGTGATAAGGATGAACCCAATCCCCATTATTTCCCATTAAAATGACACATTTACGACAAATACAAGTAGAAGCTAAAGAGGAAACCAAAAGATTGCTAGGAATGTGAGATTTGAAAGTAATATGCGTCACACCCTGAAATTTACAAAAAAAAAAAAAAAAAAAAGGATGATGACATGACCATCCTTTCATAGAAATATAACCAACGTATATATATATTAAATATAACCAACGTATTTATACACATATATATATATATATACACACACACACATATATATATATATATATATATATATTGATCCACAAAAAGGGATTATACTCACCCAACCCAACAAATTATCAACAATTATATTCAGAACTCTCTTAAGCTATACCCAAAATACAACTCTCAAAAGTTCCCCACCAATAGCACTCTCATCCTACTTATCGCTAACCGAGAGGCCTAAAAATATGAAAGATGAGTGAAATAAGTAACCATAACACAATAAGTACTATATATCTTCTAAGAAGGTTTTATATTAATAAAAAAATTCGAGGTAAGTACACTATCAATGCCAAAACGTGTATACGACGCTCACTTTAGTGCAAAAATTTATTTTTGATCACTTAAGTGCCAACAAATTTGAAAAAGGTCATTTAAGTACCAACCAATCAATTTGGCTGGAAATTTGATGTGACACTTTTTTATTAATTTTTGAAATTGACATGGCTCGTTAGAGAGTTGAGTCGGCATCAAACAACAAAACAACGCCGTTTGGCATCTTTCCCCCAACTTAGAACCCTAAATCCCCAAATTGAGAGAGAGAGAGAGAGAGAGAGAGAGAAGGCATGTCGCCTTCTTCCTCGAAGAACAACACCAGTAGCGAACAACACCAACAACAGCAGCACTAGCAGTGGCACCAGCAACTGCTCTAGCAACAATAGTAATAGCGCACCTGCAGTGGCACTTTCGACTCCTCATCTTCCTCCTCCTCCTCCTCCGCTCTCGCCTCCTATTCTTGCTACCACTTCTTACTTGAGCAACAATCTCAGTCTCTCCTTGCTCACTTGGTTGAGCAACTGCGATGGTGGCCAAGCGACGGTGGCTGAGCAATGGCGAGCGAACGACGGTGGCCGAGCAACGAAGACAAAGAAACCCTTTCAATCCACATATGAGCTATATGGTGTCATTTTTGGGAGGATGTCCATGTATGATAGGAAAATGACGTCGTTTCTTCAGGAGGATGGAAAACGACATCGTTTAAAAGCCACCGCAACTTTAAAATTTTTTTAAAAAATATAAAAGTCATGTAATTAATATGATTAGAATCTCTCGCTGGTGGTATCAAAGTGATCGTTTTTTCTCTGATTTGGCACTTAAAGTGATCCAAAATAAAGTTTTGGCACCAAAGTGAGTGTTGTACACAAGTTTTGGCACTAATAATGTACTTACCCCTAAAAAATTCCATTTAAACGATCATCACAATTCAAGTATTTATTGTCAATTCATTGATTAATTTCTATAAAAAAAAAAACCATGTCAATAGTCCATTCCATCAATAGTCCATTCCATTAGCTTTTTTTCTTGGCAAAATCTCAACCTACAAAGCTAGTGGCTCGGTCCAAAAGAATATCTAGAAATCAATCTTAGACTAAGCAAATAATTTTTTGCAACATAACTCATCCATCATTTCTCAATCATTTCTCAAATCATTTATGAACCCTTCCATAAACCAATTACAAAGTAGTTACATATATGCATTTCTTCATAATACCTTGCATAACATGCTTTCTAAATATTCACAAATAACCAAGGAGTAGTGTTTTACAAATTCAAAGAAGATAGTACTACCTACCTTGGAATGCCTACAACCAAACAATAAACTTTACTTGAAAAGTCGAACTTACAATCCTAACAAATTAGTGAGAAATAAGGTTAAAATATAGCAACACGAGGTTGTTCCGATTCCCATTCAACAGCTGTCGCGACCTATCCCTTGAACAGAGGGAACAGGTTTAGGGACATTGCATAAAGGATGGACCTAAAGCCCATGATTAGGCACAAATTCTCCCAAGCCCATACCTTGATATTTGGGTATTTTTAAGAATTATGCAATGAGTTGCCATTAGCCTATTAGGGTCGGCTAGAAACCAAGTGAGGCATGGAGTGTACCTCATTTCCTACACATCAGCGAATCTAGAGTCGGGGATTTGATTACACTAATTGAACCAATTAGTGCCCTTTTGGTACCTAATCTTGTTCATTTTAAGAGTAAAGATTTTTGTCAGGCAGTTTGGATTAATTTTACACATATCCACTAACATGTGAAATGATCATGTGGATGCACAATCATTAAAATAATAATCATAGCTACCAAGATTCTAATTACAGTAAAATTGAGCACATGCAATTAAACATAATTAAATATGCAAATTAAACACGCGATATAATCAATGTGCAAGCAAACAAAGGCCTAGTTACACTGAGAAAGCAAGACATAACAATTCCTAACCAAACCCTACATTTTTAAATTTTTGAAATTTTTTATATTTTATAAAATATTTTTTTTTTATTTTTTAAAAATATTATTTTAATATTATAAAACTATAATATATTAAAAACGACCCAAGCCTAGACCGGATCCTCGGGTCGGGTCCAACTCGGTTTGTTGAGAAGACGGCCCAAGCCCGAACAAGATCGGGCCAAATGACTCGAGTTGGGACCGGATTGGGCCACGCAACCTAGACCGGCGGAAACTTAGCCAGGCTGGGCTTGAGGTGCAGGCCTAGTCTGGGGTAATTTTTTTTTTTAAATGAAGTCAACAAGCTCGCATGCTAAACCAGCCCAAACCAAACTTGGGTATGCTCGGCCCAAGGATGAGTCAACCTATTCGCATAGGCCCACCCAAATGGATCCCTACCCGGCCGAAGACTCGGGTCCGACCTAGGTTGATGGCCACAACCCAATTCCTAAGGAAAACCCTACCAAAACACCAACCCTTGCCCAACCGGACTCTAACCCAGCCTCCTCTTCGCTAATTCAGATTTCTTGAGCCTTTGAAGTTGGAGATCTACAGTGTCGAAAAGGGGGGTGGTAGGGATGTCATCGGGCAATGACTCGACGATGGTGACGCGGCTAGCGACGGTTGGAGTTTCAAGTGGAGGATGATGACGTCAAGGTCTGCGAGGACAAGCAATGTTGGGCTTATCTTGACAACATCGGAGACTGAGTGGCAGCAACGCTGTAGAGGTGTGGCCTGGCGGTGTTGTTGGTGACTAAACGCGACAACGATCAGCCTGGTGATGCGACGGAGCTCGATCAACTCCCAGATCTGATCAAGCGCGATCAGATCTAGGCCTTTGGCCTACCCCTGCCTTGGATCTTCCATTTTAAGGCTTCGAGTTCATCCTCCTACTCCCTTTGGTCTTAGTTGGCTTGACGTCGGGAGCAGCAGCAGCAGGTGTTGTAGGTTGGCGTTCGAAGGGCAATGGCGGCATCGCAGCTTCGGGCTGCAAGGGGACAAGTAGGTTGCGGGCGCAATGGCGGCGCAACGAGGGGGCTCGGGCTGCTGGCGTGGCGGTGTCGCGGCTGCAAGTGTTGTATCGGCATCGGGTTGAGGCGTGGCGGAGCTTCGGCTGCTGGCGTCGGCAGCAGCTCCGTCAAGTGCCGGGGGTCGGCGTTCGGAGCTCCCCCCGGAATGAAGAGGGTGGTGAGCGGGTCCCCTTCCCCTATAATAAGCCACTGTTTTGTTCTTCTACTTTTGCTTTCTCTCCCCCGGTCCTGTCCCGGCTCTGCTCTGCCGTGATATTTTTTTTTTCTCCCTCTCCCCCCTCTCTCTATTGTTGCTTTTTCTTTTCAACTTCCCTTGCTCTTGTGTGCGAAGAACGCTAAAGAAAGGAGAAGCTCGGGTCGGGCCACGTGAGGAAGGAAATAAAAAGGCGGGTCAAGCCAAGGCTGGATTCGGCCTGACCCGTCCCCTTCCACGTTTTTTATTTTTTTTTATTATTTTTTAATTAATTAGTTTATTTTTTTAATTTAATTTTTTTATGTACTTGAAAACACAAATTAGGTGTCAACAACAGTGATCACTTGATAGCAGGAACACAAGCTGGAGCCTGGTGCTCGGTGCCCATGTCTGGATCCCCCATGGCAATATCCATCCTTTCACCCACTATTGACAATGAGCTTAGGACTCAGATTTTAATCAGTATAAAGGTTTTAATTAATTTTTTCTATAATGAAAATCATTCAAAGGAAAAGGTTTATTTCAAACAAACCATAGGGTTGGTCCAGATTGTTGGATAAGGACTGGGACATTAATGAGACTCGCTTTAAATTATCATTCTCTATAATTCTCTTTATATCATGTCTGGTCCCTTTTACTAAAGGAAGCACAAACATATGCCCTCTTCTTGATAGAAACGTATGCAAAAAATTGGTGCAATGGAATTGGTATAACTGTCTCGTCAATGTATTCATCTTGTGAATGCATAGTTCATATTGTGCATACCATTGCATTGACCGGTTTTCAATTACATGTACTTGTCTTTGCCATGGATATTGCATGTTGTGAACTCCGTAACTAGGTTTAGGAATTTGGATATTGCTTATAGTTTGTCTCTACTCTCAACCGAGGATGGTGATTACAGTGAATTATTTGCAATACTTTCTACGATGAGATGTTCAAGCAAAACCCGTCAAGAATGGTTCTTATGGATAGACCTACTAAAAGGACAGCAGCTGCATCGTGTTGTTCTCAAAGGAGTCCTCGCATGTGCTTCCTGTCAAAGCCTATGCTTTGTCTTCTCACAAAATGCATGATGAACTCTCATCACTCTGTAGTTATCTCTACCTATCAAGCGGAATTGTACATGCGATGTCAATTGAGGACCATGTTATTGCACAGTTTACTAAGGGTGTGTGATCTAATCTTTCATATATAATGACTATGTTTTGGCTCCTACATCGATTTCTATCAGCAAGGATTGCAAATAAGTTTTGATGCTCTTGATGACATTGTTGTTAGGGAAATCCCTTATGATATTTTGAAGATAAAAAAAAAAAAATCAAAGGCTACTAATGTGTTTAATGATTGATTAATAGACTATGCAGATGATAGAACATGTAAATGATATTATCGAAGTCTATACTTAGAAGAACCAAAAGATACACTATGCTGAAGCTGAACTTATTTAGACTATGTCCATACCTTAAGACTAAATATGTTTAGAAGCAGAATATGTTCAGACTTACGTCCAGATTGTAAAATCTACTTCAAAGAGAACAAGACACAAGTTCAGAACGTGATAAGGTCCAAAACGAGCCACAAGTTCATAACGTAGCATATTTAAAACGAAATGATTTGACAAAACGTAACATAAGCCCCAAACATATAACAACTAATGATCTGGTTTGGATTCTACATCAAGATAAATTTGATTGACTCAATCTAATTAATTGACAATTGGATATTAAAGACAAGAACTTTCTATACGGAGAAACTTTACTTATGGAAACCAAGATTCTGTTTGTATAGGCAATAAGAATCAATTTTAGATTCTACTTTTATCACTCAACGGCTACTAAATCTTTTAGATACAGATTTGTCCAATGGGTGATTGAAAGACGATTCTCTAGATACTATTGAATGACTAGTTTGGAAGTGGAAGAGTATTTAAGGAGATCAAGAACTAATAAGCAAGTAAGAGATGGAGCGTATAATTTATAATTCCAAAGTCTAAGCAACCTTCGATCATACACTTGTCTTTCGTGAGCTTAAATGTTTGTGATCATGAGAAAAATACCAAAAGAGTGACTTAGTGAGATAGTGTGATCTATCACTGAGTATTTGCACTCAAAGTTGTAATCTTTTGTTGATTGCATAGTGGAATTTAGCTAGAAGGTTGTTAGTGTGGAAGAGTGGATGTAGGCTTGATCTAAGCTAAACCATTATAAATTTTGTGTGCAACATTCTCTTTCCTTAACTCTTCATATTTAAGTCTATTCCATACTTACAGGTTATTTTAGAAGTCTATTCCATCGTATAATAGATTCTGAACATCTATTAGAAGTCTGGTGGCTCGTTTATCAGACTATGATCCGTATTCAAACTTTGCTAGCAATTTATTTTATTATGCATTTATTTGTCAAGACTTCTTTTGAACAACTATTCACCCCCTCTAGGTGTTAATACTAGCACTTTCAATTGTGACTCATATCTTTTTCCATGACTTAGGGTAATTGGTTAAAAGTGTCTATTCATGATCGTTCAAGCTCATGCGTATGTGTTTTTGATGTCATCAATGGCTGAAGGGTTAATACATGTTTCAACATTTGATCCCGATTATAGGGATCATGGTTTTCTGCAAAATTTCTAATAATTAGTATCAGAGCTAGTTATATCTTTGACTTGATGATTTGCATGGGGCTTTTTATTGAAAAAAAAAAACAATTTGGGGCAAAATCTGACTAGTGATTTTTGCAAAATTTGGGCAACTCCCCACCCTTCTTCAAATGAGTACTATTGCAACGCCATGGGCAATAAAAGCCGTAAGGTAATTCGGCATTATGGTGATCGCCAAAGGCAAATTGCGTAGCAGAAATCATGGTGGTTAGGGTATGCGTTTTGGAGAATTTTGCTTGATTTCAAGCAATTTTTTGCTATTTTCACTGAATCTTGGACCTGTGTGGTCATGCTGGCATGGTCTCCAAAATCCATCACTTATTTTGGTTTGAGGTGGGCTGAAGGAGAATCGGGCGGCGAAAGGCACAATGAAACGGGAAAAAATAGTGTCTGTTCGCACAAGGAAGAAGGTGCTTGGATCCATGCGCCCCCACATGCACCGAATGGCCAAGCATGTGCGCTATGCACCCACATGGTGAAGAGGGTGTGTGCAGCATGCGCCCGACACAGCTACTCCCTCTTTGCATTTTGTATATTGTTTTGCACCCTTTGGTAGCTAAAATTACGAGTCTACCTTTGATCGATTTATTTACAATTTTGCCATTGGTGGCCTTAATTTACTATTTTGCCCTTCATTAATTTTTGTGTATATTTTCTTGGAAATTAAATGTCTAGAGATCAATAAATATTTAATTTATTGAAGATTAGCTACATCTTTGATTATATTAAATTACATACATTAAGAGTATTTGGATAACATATAGTCAAAAACATTAATTCTGATTAGTCACCTTAATATTATGAATTTTATCTCATAGGAATTTTCAATATATTAATATGATTAATTAGGACGAAATATCATTTAATCTTTCTTAATTTACCCATGGGATTGAGGAAAGGAATATAATTTGATAGTTTTATCATGAAGTAATTATAAATCTATTTAATTTAGAAACTTAGCCTACATGCAGTTTTTGATTTTATGTGATTCATATTTTATAACATGTTTTACATTAGTAAAATATGATTTAAATTTATTGGCCTCAAATATATGATATACAAGTTCTCCTTTTAATTATAATGTAGTTTTACGATGTAAGATTAGTTCTAGTATAATTGTTTTTAAGCTAAATGATTATAAGTATACGGTTAGATGAACCACCTACTCTTACTGAGATTAGGACCCAGGCTGAAGTTACTCTTTATGTGCAATGTGCAATGGGAGCGGTGTAATTGCCTTAATGTAATATACATAAAGACAACTTTTTATTAGCATTCGTGGTTCGGTCATTTAACATAACAATACCAAAAAATTGCTCAAGGTTATTGATGTGTAATTTGAATCTTCAAAGAAAGCACATGCCATAAATATGATTATGAAGTTTTCATCGTTGAAGCTTAATAGTATAAAGGGTGTGCATGAGCATATCATGAAGATGAGGGAATTTGTAGCTTGGTTGAAGCATCTTAAGGTTAGGATATCAAAATCTTTTCTTGTATACTATATCATGAACACTCTCCCACAAGAGTGTGCTCATTTCAAGATCTCTTAAAATACACATAATACTAAATGGTCAAACAATGAACTTATGCCTATATGTGTTCAAAAGGAAGAGAGCCTACTCATGGAAAGGGGAGAAAGTGCTTATATGGCAATACAAGATAAGTATAAAGGGCAAGGCACGCAAAAGAGAAAATGTAAAACACATCTCTAAATTGGCATTAAGAAGGAATCGAAGGGTTTCTTCTATAAAAAGAAGGGGCACATGAACAAGGATTGCGCCAAATTTAAGGCCTAACCCAAAAGAAAGGTAACCCACTCCGATGTATTTGTTATGAATCTATTGATTGATATGGGTCACAACACTTGGTGGATTAACTCTGACATGTTTGAGCGTGTCATGATTTATTTTTAGGACAGCATCTCATCTTTTGAAGAAATTCTGGTGAGTCGGAAATTTTGCGGAAAAATCAAATTCGGCAAATTCAAATGGAAGAAATTCGGATGGGCTGAGTTAGAGGGATTTTTGGACCACCAATTTGGTTTATTTGATAAGAATTTGTAGAAATTCGGATGGCCACTTTATGTGGATTTTTGGCCTTCAAAATGGATGGATTTGTGGAGAAAATGGTGGAAATTCGTTTGGCATCTTCAAGGGGATAAATTGGCCACAAAATTGAATTGATTGGTGAGGAATTGGGAGGAAAATTAAGGGAATTCGTAGGGGCTGCTTGGCTGTTGTTTTTGGCCTTCAAATTGGCTTGTTTGTGAAGCTTCGAAGGGGAAAATCCCCATTGGTTGATGCCTTGACTTTAGGGGTAGAAGACTTTCTTGGCAAAGCACTCAAGTGAAAGATATTTTTCTTGGAAACTTATTGGTTGCATGCTTGACTTCAAAACCCTCTTGTCCACCCCTCCTTCCCTCCTTAGTTGATTGACCAGCCCCTCCCCCTTACTTCTTCTTCTTCGTTTCTTCTTCTTCCTCACTTCATCTTCTTCATTCCCATTACTTGATGCAACTTTGAACCAAGCCAAAATAGCCAACCCCCGCTGAACCAACCGCACGCCCATCTTCAATCTAGCACCAAGGGACCGCCTCAACTCCGCTTGCTCCAACCATCCGCCTCACGTCTCGCCAACCCCGATGTTCGATTGCCTCTCGCCATCCCTAGCCACTAGTCGCGACCGTCAACCAGCTCCAGTAGCTGCCATCCGTCCTTGCTCACGCCAGCAGCCAGCCCGACTCGTTCAGCCGCCACGACCTCCTCACACCAACCCTCAATCCAGCATTTCTAGAACCGGATCTCAACTTTTGGCTAAGCCATGTTAGGCTGATTTCAACCTCATCCGGCCCTCCTTTGGAGTTGCCATAGGCACGAGATTTCACCGTTGTCGCTTCGCCGTCACCATGGACCCATTTTCTCACTAATCTTGTGAATTAACATTCTAATATTTGATTATGGAGTTAACTACACTTAGGGGGATTAGTTTAAGGTTCATTAGGATTATGGTGATTTAGTTAGTGCAACTATTTAGTTGGTTAGTTTAGTTAGATGAACTAGTGGTTAGATTAGTTAGTTAGGGGTTAGTTAGGTTATGTAGTTAGATTAATTTAATTAAATTAGTTAGCTTAGTTAGATTAATTTAGTTAGCTCAATTAGGTTAGTCCTGTTAGCTTAATTAAACTAATTAAGTGCATTAGTTTAAATATTTTGCAATTTATTTAATAAATTTTAATTAGCGTAAATTGGACCGGGATAGTCGGTTATCAGAATTTTACACTAATTGTCATGGATGCGTTGATTTGTGCAATTAAGTGCTTGATTGTTGATTTGGACTAGTATTGCAAAAAGTTATTTTTGGGTATTTAATTAGGAAAAATACAAGGTGTCGGGTTTTGACACCAAAAATATTTTATGTACTATATAAAACCATGGGATTTTTAAATGGGAGAGTATCATGTTTGTGGATCGATTTGATTGTGTGACCACGCACAATTATTTTACCAAGAATTTTTAATATGAAGAAAATAGGCCAAGTCCATTATTAGAAATGACAGTAATTGAGTGAAAAAGCACGATGTTCTTGGTCAAGCATGGATGTGCATGTGATCACCTAATACCCTTATGCATTTACGCAGGCTAGTGAACTCATCCTGATGCGTTTACACATGACAATGTCTAATTAAGTTCAGATGCCCTTGACAACATATGCTAGATCACGGTAGAGGCCAAACCGATGCTCCTTATGGAATACCATCTTGATGTGTTTATGCGGAACGAGGTCGTGCTCGATGAGGCGACACGATGCTTGGTTATGCCGAATGACTACTGACTATTGGGTTGGACCTGGCCGATAGGTCGTAATAACTGGGACACATGCGAGTGATTAAGATAGCCGTGCCTAATTATGGGACAAAATTATGTGACATGGAATGGAACGTTTCATAATAGTTTGGCCGTATAATCGAGACCCCAGTGAATAATTGATGAATTTTATGAGGTGTTCCAGTTATTGAATGCATTTATTGCATGCATATGATATATAAGATGTACAGGGAGGTGCTAAGGCAAGGTATGTCTTATATGGTGCATGTTTAGGTTGCCTCTAGGTGAATTCTCATTCTAATCGAGGTTTAGGGTGTTGACTCACTAAGATTTATTCTCACCCCATCGTGGTTTAAATATTTTTAAGTTCCTAGTGTGGAGAACCCAGAGCCCAAGGCTGAAGGGTTCGGAGCATAGGTGGCTTAGTAGTTTCTTTTTTGGAGACAGATGGGTGTGTATAAACCTTTAGGTTAACCCGATTTGTTTGTAAAGCATGTTTTGTGAAAATTGGTTGTTCTGTTTTTCTATCTCATGTTTGTTGTTGTCCGGGTAGACATTTAAATTCCACTTCCACATGTGTATAAAAAGAAAGGGTCGGCGACGCGTCTTGCGAACGTCACAATTTTAGTCGACCACCGAAAGATGTTTACGTGCTCAGGGTTTCGAGTGTGACATCCCTACCTGAAGTGGTATCATAGTTGGTTAGTGTTTGGAGTGATAAGGTGTGATGGGTCTTGGGATAGTTAGTAAGAAAGACTTTTTCTTTATGCTGAAGCTTATGATTGATTAGCTGATTGGTAGATTGTTTTGTGCGGTCACTCAGTTTTCTAATTCTATGTGGAATTGGAAAGCAAGTTTTATAAAGAGTCTACAGTATGAGTGATTAGGAATAGAGGACTCCTAGGAAGAAGAGTATTGCGTTAGTCACTCGGGGTAGGACGCTGACTTGAGTCGGTATCGAAGGAAGAGCATCGGCTCATGCCAGCGTGAGTGTTAGAGTATCGCCGCCGGCTGGTATTGAGGGTGTAGCAGCACCTGGCGATCCTAGAATAGACGGGATCATGCAGGTGCTTGAGACTTTGGGAAATCTGGTAGGGCATCAAGCCCATAATCAAGCTGTTGCTACCGCCGTCGCCACCGTCGCCACTACTACCACCAATGCCGCTGCCACACCTACTAAAGCCTAGCCTAGGAATGTGATTAGGGAGAGACCGATGCACAAGCTGATAGAGCAGTTCCTGAAGCTAAAACCGCCGAGGTTCACTGGGGCAAGCGATGCCAAGGCTATAACCCTCTAGATCCAAGAATTAGAGAAGGTCTTCGCACTGCTGAGATGCTCAGAGGAAGATAAGGTAGTCCTTGCAGTTTACTAGTTGAAGGGAAATGCAAGCACCTGGTGGAGGGCCACCAGAGAAAGAGTATTCCCTAAAGGCATGGTTCCAGTATGGAACGCCTTCGTTGAAGCCTTCAATGGAAAGTATTTTTCTGATTGTGCCTGAGAATAGAAGATGGCAGAATTTCAACGCCTTCGTCAAGGTCTAATGTTTGTGGATCAGTACGAAGCGAAGTTCGCAGAGTTGTCCCAATATGCCCCTAGACTGATAGAAGATCCAGTGGACAGAGCAAGGAGGTTTAAGGATGGCCTCAAACCAGAGATTAAGGACCTACTTGTGCCGTTTAATCTAAAGGATTACAATGATATGTATGAAAGGGCACAGCTGGTTGAGAGAAATTTGAATGAACAAGCCGTTGCATTTGGGTCACGGTTTGGGTCTAACTGGATGGCAATCGGTTTGGGAAGAAGCCGATGTCCGGTGGAAGGTATCCCATTCCGCCCAACAAAAAGGGTGGGGTTGGGAAGTCAACACCCAACTAGAACGGCGCGTGTCGTTCCTATGGGAGAAGACATAGATCGGCTTTATGTTATACCAGGACGGGAGCTTGTTTTAGGTGTGGCATGTTCGACCATCAGATAAGAAACTGTCCGCACAAGTCAATGGGACCACAGCTGCTACTACCACCGCCACTGATGGGACAGATTAGAGGAAGTGCGCCATAGAACACACCACAGGGTACGATAAATAAACCTCCAACACAAGGATGGGTGTATCCTATCACCCGACGGGAGGCAAAGGACACATCAGTCATGGTCACATGTACGGTCTCGCTGAACAATCATGTTGCTTATGCTTTATTTGACCATGAAAGTACGCATTCATTTATTGTTGAGCAGTACATTAAGTTGGTAGGGTTGAGTCCAGAACCATTGGGTGCAGTCATTAGTATATCCACCCCGTTAGAAGATAAGGTATTGTCTATAGTAGGTTGTCCTAGTTGCAAGTTGGTTGTTGGTGAGTGAGAGGAAAGGATAGATCTGATTGTGCTAGCCATGTATGATTTTGATGTGATCGTTGGCATGGATTAGCTCACCAAGCAATGAGCTACAGTAGACTATTATCGTAAATCGATTCAGTTTAACCCGTTAGCGGGTGAAAGTTTCAAGTTTATTGGAAGTCAGGGAGGACCCTTGATTACTTTAATTTTTGCTTGAGGCAACTCATTTATTAGAGGTAGGTTGCCAAGGCTATTTGGCAATTATCATGGATACGATAGTTGAGGATTCAAAGTTGGAGGACATTACTGTGGTACAAGAGTTTTTGGAAGTGTTTCCTCAAGAATTACATGATCTACCCCTAGAAAGGGAGATCGAGTTCATAATTGAGTTGGCCCCCGGACAAAGCCAATCTCTAAGGCTCTTTACTGTATAAGTTGTCAGAATTGAAGGAACTGAAGGTGCAGATGCATGGGTTGTTAGACAAAGGATTTATACGTCCCAGTGCATCACCTTGAGGAGCACCAGTTCTGTTCATGAGGAAGAAAGATGGTTCGTTGCGCCTTTGCATTGACTATCAGCAACTCAACCAAGTGATGATTAAGAACAAGTACCCGCTACCGAGGATTGACGACCTATTTGACCAGTTATAGGGAGCATCAATATTTTCTAAGATCGACTTGAGGACAAGATACCATCAACTAATGATCAAGAAGGAAGATATACCAAAGACGGTGTTTCGTACACATTACGATAATTATGAGTTCATCGTAATGTTGTTTGGTTTAACCAACACCCTAGCCGCGTTCATGGATATGATTAATCGAGTGTTCAAGGAGTATCTAGATCAGTTAGTGATAGTGTTTATCGACGACATATTGGTGTACTCGAGAAGTTCAAAGGAGCACAAAAGACATTTAAAGACAGTGCTTCAAATTCTACGAGATCATGGATTGTACGCCAAGTTCAGTAAGTGCGAGTTTTGGTTGACTCGTGTAGCTTTCTTAGGTCACGTGATTTCTGGTTAAAGGATTTCCATGGACCCACCAAGATTGAAGCAGTGATCAATTGGTCAAGACCGATGATAGTGATAGAGATCAAAAGTTTCTTGGGATTAGCAGGTTATTACAAATGATTCATGGAATGATTTTCTGCAATAGTCATGCCTTTAACTCAGTTGCTAAAGAATGAAAAGAAGTTTGAATGGACAGATAAGTGCGAGCGTAGTTTCCAAGAGCTAAGCAAAAGCTAACTACCGCACCCGTGTTGACAACTCCGTCTGATCCTAGAGGATATGAGGTCTATAGTGATGCGTCATTTCAAGGAATGTGTTGCGTTTTAATGCAGCATGGCAGAGTTGTTGCATACACGTCTCGTCAGTTGAGGTCTCATGAGTTGAATTAACCAACGCATGACTTGGAACTCGCAGCAATTATCTTCGCCCTAAAGATTTGGAGACAGTACTTGCGTGGAGAAAGGTTCCAGATCTTTACCAACTATCAAAGTTTAAAGTACTTATTCTCTTAGGAGTTGAACATGAGACAACGTCGTTGGTTGGAACTTCTCAAGGACTACGACTGCGACATCATGTATCATCCCGGAAAGGCTAACAAGGTCGCGGATGCATTGAGTCGGAAGTTATCGGTTGCGCAAATGGCGATTAAGGAGTGGATCCTACTCGAAGGAGCTCGAGATTCGATTTTCAAATTTGAGGTAGACCACCTTTCAAGTCCTATGGCCACCCTCAGAATTAAACCAAAAGTGCATATAAGAATCAAGACGTTGCAGTTGACAGATCCTGAGATCCAGAAGATTCTATAAGAAGATGCATAAAAGAAGAAGGCTAACTTCCAGATTTCTAAAGATGGGATACTAAAGTTTCGTGGAAGATTGTGTGTACTTGATGATGCGGAGCTTAAGGAGGAGAAATTGTTAAAAGCGTATCGTAGCAGTTACATCATTCATCCGGGCAATACAAAAATGTATCAGAACCTACGTCAACACTATTGGTGGACCGGTATGAAGGTGGATATTGCTAGACATGTCGCCAAATGTTTGACGTGTCAGCAAGTGAAAGCCCAACATTGCAAGCTGGGAGGACTTTTTCAACCTCTTGAGAGGTTCCCGAGTGGAAATGGGAACATATCACAATGGACTTTGTGATGGGATTACCAAGGAGTTAGTGAGGTAATGATTCGATATGGGTTATAATCGACAGATGGACGAAATATGCTCACTTCATTGCTGTACAAAGGACTTTGCATTGGACAGATATGCTGAATTGTACATGCGCCAAATAGTCCGTCTGCATGGAGTACTAGTGACAATTACATTTGAATGAGATCTGAAGTTCATAGCCACTTTTTGGAAAATTTTACAAACTGCCTTGGAACGAAGCTACAGTACAGTACGGCCTATCATTCACAGACGGATGGCTAGTCTGAGAGGACAATTCAAACCCTTGAGGATATGCTATGAGCTTGTGTACTAGACTTCAAGGGAAGTTGGGAGAAACAAATTCATCTAGTTAAGTTCGCCTACAACAACAGTTATTAGTAGAGCATGCAGATGGCACCGTTTGAAGCGTTGTATGGCAAAGCGTGCAAAACTCCAATTTGTTGGGATGAAGTCGAAGAGCGGAAAATTACCAGCCCTAAGTTAGTTCAACAGTCAGTGGACGCTGTTAAAGTCATTCAAGAAAAAACTTAAGACCACTCAAAATTGCCAAAACAGCTACGCATATAAGCGGCGAACATCATTGGAATTCCAAGTTGGTAAACATGTCTTCCTTAAAGTGTCACCAATGAGGGATACTTAGCGCTTTGACAAGAAAGGGAAGTTAAACTCAAGGTACATTAGTCCCTTTGAGATTCTGGAGCGAATAAGGACTTTGGTGTATCGTCTTGCATTGCCACCAAGACTAGCTCAGGTGTATGATGTCTCCCACATGTCAATGTTGAGAAAGTATGAACTTGACCCGACCCACATGCTGACATGAACAACATAGTGTCATATGTGGAAAAGCCAATTCAGATCATGGATCGAAAAGAGTAAGTGCTACGTACTAAGACAATCTCTTTGGTGAAAGTGGTTTGGCAACACCATGGGACAGAAGGAGCTACTTGGGAAAGCGAAGAATTGATGAGATGACAATATCCCCACCTTTTTGAAAAAGAATTGTAATGATTTAAATTTCAATGACAAATTTTTTATAAGATGGGAAGAGTTGTGATATCTTGAATTTTTGACCCCATCTCAATAAAATGAAATGGGCTTTTCATCGACGCACCTATGGTCCTTTTTCTCTGAGCTGATCACTCACGAGTTAACTAACATATTGGGTGAAGCCGTTAAAGGATACACTCGCAATAAAATCCCTAAAAGCTACCCAGTAGGTTGGATTGTACTAAAATTGCATTCGGTTGATTTTAACCACAAAATTGAATTCGGTTTCGGGAATCGAACATTCAAGCGTGTCACAATTTATTTTTCAGACCTCGTCTCATTTTTTGAAGAAATTTCGTTGAGCCAGGAATTTTGCAGAAAAATCAAATTCGGCAAATTCAAATGGAAGAAATTCGGATGGGCTGAGTTAGAGGGATTTTTGGGCCACCTTTGATAAGAATTTGTGGAAATTCGGATGGCCACTTTTATGTGGATTTTTGGCCTTCAAAATGGATGGATTTGTGGAGAAAATGGTGGAAATTCGTATGGCAACTTCAAGGGGATAAATTGCCCACAAAATTGAATTAATTTGTGAGAAATTGGGAGGAAAATTAAGGGAAATTCGTAGGGACTGTTGGGCTACTATTTTTGGCCTTCAAATTGGCTTGTTTCTGAAGCTTTGGAGGGGAAAATCACCATTGGTTGATGCCTTGACTTTAAGGGGGTAGAAGACTTTCTTGGCATAGCACTCAAGTGAAAGATATTTGCCTTGCATGCTTGACTTCAAAACCCTCTTGTCCGCCCTTCGTTCCCTCCTTGGTTGATCAACCAGCCCCTCCCCTTGCAATACATGTCCTGCTTCTTCTTCTTCCTTTCTTCTTCTTCCTCACTTCATCTTCTTCAATCCCATTCCTTGCTGCAACTTTAAACCAAGCCAAAACAGCCAGCCCCCACCGAACCAACCGCACGCCCATCTTCAGTCCAGCACCAAGCGACTGCCTCAACTCCGCCCGTTCCAGCCATCCACCTCACATCTCACCAACCCCGACATTCTGCCACTCGCCGTCCCTAGCCACTAGCTGCGACCATCGACTAGCTCCAACCCGGCGTCCAACAGCCGCCGTCCATCCTTGCTTGCAACAACAGCCAGCCCAAGCCATTTAGCCGCCACAACCTCCTTGCGCTAAGCCCTTCCAGCCGGATCTCAGCTTTTGGCTAAGCCATGTTGGGCTTATTTCAACCTCATTCGAGCCTCCTTTGGAATTGCCGTAGGCACGAGATTTCACCGCCATCACGCCGCTGTCACTTAGGATTTGTTTTCTTGCTAATTAGGTGAGTTAACATCCTAATCTCTGATTTGGAAGTTAATTACACTTAGGATGATTAGTTTAAGGTTAATTAGGATTATGATGATTTAGTTAGTGTAACTATTTAGTTGGTTAGTTTAGTTAGATGAACTAGGTGGTTAGATTAATTAGTTAGGGGTTAGTTACGTTATGTAGTTAGATTAATTAGATTAACTTAGTTAGCTCAATTAGGTTAGTCCGGTTAGCTTAATTAAATTAATTAAGTGCATTAATTTAAATATTTTGCAATTTATTTAATAAATTTTAATTAGCGTAAATTGGGCCGGGATAGCTAGTTATCAGAGTTTTAAGCTGATCATCGTGGATGCGTTGATTTTGTGCAATTGAGTGCTTGATTGTCGATTTGGACTAGTATTGCAAAAAGTGATTTTTGGGTATTTAATTGGAAAAATATTGGGTGTTGGGTTTTTATGCCAAAAATATTTTATATACTATATAAAATCGTGGGATTTTTAAATGGGAGAGTATTGTGTTTTATGGATTGATTTGACTATGTGACCACGTACAATTATTTCATCGGGAATTTTTAATATGAAAAAAAATAGGCCAAGTCCATTATTTGAAATGGAAGTATTTGAGTGCAAAGTACGATATTCTTGGCCGAGCATGGATGTGCGTGTAATCACCTCCCTTATGCGTTTACACGGGGTAGTGAACCCGTCCTGATGCATTTACGCAGGACGATGCCCGATTGAGTTCATATGCCCTTGACAACGGACGCCTAATCGTGGTAGAGACCGGACCGATGCTCCTTATGGAATGCCATCCTGATGCGTTTACGCGAACAAGGCCGTGCTCGATGGGGTGAGACGATGCCTAGTTATGCCGGATGACTGCCAACTATTGAGTTGGATCTAAACGATAGGTTGTAATAACTGAGACACGTGTGAGTGATTGAGATAGTCGCGCCTAATTATGGGACAAAATTGTATGGCACGAAATGGGACGTGTCATAACGGTTTACCTTATAATTGGAACCCCTGTGAATAATTGATGAATATTATGAGGTGTTACAGTTATTGAATACATTTATTGCATACATATGATATATGAGATGTACTAATGTGCAATGAGGTGCTGAGCTGAGGCAAGTCCTATATAGCGCATGTTTAGGCTGCCTCTAGGTAAATTCTCATTCTAATCGGGGTTTAGGGTGTTGAATCACTAAGATTTATTCTCATCCCGTCGTAGTTTAAATATTTTCAGATCCCTAGTGTGGAGAACCCGAAGCTCAAGGCAAAAGGGTCCAAAGCCTAGGTGGCTTAGTAGTTTCTTTTTAGGAGACAAACTAGTGTGTATAGACCTGTAGGTTAACCCGGTTTGTTTATAAAGCATGTTTTGTGAAAATTGGTTGTCCTACTTTTCTATCACATGTTTGTTGTTGTTCGAGTATATGTTTAAATTTCACTTTTGCATGTGTACAAAAAGAAAGGGTCGGCAACGTGTCCTGGGAACGTCGCAATTTTAGTCGACCGCTGAGGAATGTTTGTGTACTCGGGGTTTGGGGCATGACAGAAACCAACGGGAAGTGAATAAAGCATCTACTTGGAAAACAAGATGCATTCACATGTAAAAGTTATTGGGACATGTAGATTAGTTCTTAATAATAATTTTGTTTTGAATTTAGAAAGAACCTTTTATTTTTCTAGTTTCTCTAGGAATTTAATTTTAGTTTTGAGAATGGTACCATTGGGATACTTCTTTGAATTTTCAGGTTTAACATTCAGTTTATCATATAAATTTGAAATTGTTGGGAGTGTTATTTTGTTTGATAGTCTCTTTCAAATTAATTTACAAGACAATGTTATTTATAATAGCACGCATGTTCATGATAATGCTAGCATAAAGCGACGTATTGTGAATGATGATTCTTCTATTTTGTGGCATCGAAGATTGGGACATATCTTCATAGATAGAATTAAGCGATCAGTAATTAATTGACTACTTGATACTTTAGATTTTACTTAATATGACACTTGTGTGGACTGTATGACACTTGTGCGGAGTACATAAAGGGAAAGCAAACCAACAAGTCAAAAAAATGTGCCAAGAGGAATACGGAAATATTAAAAATCATACATACAAAATTTTGTAGTCTAGATATGGACTCAAATGTTCAAAGATAATTCATCTCTTTTATTGATAATTATTCACAATTCATATATATCCACTTGCTTCGTCATAAGCATGAAGTGATGGACATCTCTAAGGTGTTTAAAATGAAAGTAGAGAAACAATGCAGTAAACAAATTAATATTGTAAGATTAGATAGAGGTAAAGAATACTATGGTAGATACACTGAATATGGACAAGCACTTGGTCCCTTTGTGAAGGTTTTTGAAGAATATGGGATTATTGCCCAATATACTATACTTGGTTCCCGGACTAGTACGGTTTGGTTCCCATACTAGAATGGTGTAGTAGAAAGAAAAAACCAAACTTTATTGGACATGGTGCATAGTATGCTTAGAAGCTCTAAACTTCCTAGGTCTTTCTAGACTAAGGGTTTTAAAACAAAAGTGTACATATTAAACCAAGTTCCGACCAAGGTTGTTTCTAAGATGCCTTTTGAGTTATTCAAATATAGGAAACCGAGTTTACGACATGTACGCATTTGGGATGCTCGTCTAAAGTAAGAATCTATAATCGACAATAAAAGAAGTTAGACCTAAGGACTATAAGTGGGTATTTCATTGAATATCCGAAAAGTCCAAGGGATTCAGGTTTTATTGTCCATGCCACACCACTAGGTTTGTAGATCGAAATACGCTAAGTTTCTTGAGAATGACCTAATTAGTGGGAGAGATCAATTCAAGGACCTTGTTTCTTAATACAATCATTTGGATAATCAACCTTCTATTTCAGGTATTGGATTGGTTGTTGTTTACAATGCCCCTTCAATTCAACTAGTTGTTGAACAACCAATCATTGAAGATCCATAAGCTACTAATATTTATCCAATAGACCTAGCTGTTCAACAATTACTAGAAACTGTTGAGCATCTAGTAAGACGACAGACTTCTCAAGAGAATGTTGATGCAACATTAAAAATATTTACTAGGATGAAGAAATTAGCGATCTTTAGTGACTACATTGTGTATCTACAAAAATTTGATTATAAAGTTGGAGCTAAAATGATCCTAAAATGTTTTTACAAACTATGAATTGTGATAAATTCAATTTGTGATACAATGCCATGAAAGAAAAGATGAGTTATATGGCATCTAACGAGATTTAGGGTTTAGTTGATTTGCCTAATAATGCAAATGCTATTGATTGTAAATATGTCTACAAAAATAAGAAAGAGTCATTAGGCAACATTGAAAGATGCAAAGCCAAACTCATTGCCAATGGATTCACTCAAAAGGAGATGATCGATTAAACAAAGACATTTTCTCATGTATCTAAGAAAATTCTCTTCATATTATCTTGACATTGGCTGCTCATATTAACATGGAGTTATATTAAATGGATATGAAAACGGTGTTCTCCAATGGAAAACTAAATAAAGTGGTTTACATGAAACCATAAGGATTCTTCTTTAGTGATGTTGAGCATTTGATGTGCAAGATTAAAAGTCTCTATATAGCTTGAAACAAACATCCTACCAATGATATTCGAGGTTCCACAAGATTATCTTTTCATTTGATTTTATAGAAAAATCATGAATCAATATATATACCAAAATGTCAGTATGAGTAAGATTTGCTTTCTTATCCTATATGTGAATGATATTTTACTTGTAACCAATGACAAAAGGTTGCTACATTAGGTGAAACAATTCATCTCTAAGAGTTTTGACATGAAGAATATGAATGATGCATCTTATGTCACTTGCATAAAAATCCATAGGGATAAATTTTGAGGTATATTAGAATTATTTCTAGAAACCTATATTAATAAAGTCTTAGAGAGATTCCAAATGAAATATTGTTCATCAAGTATAGCACCTATTGTGAATGGTGATAGATCTAATATGAACCAATACCCCAAGAACGATTTTTAAATGGAACAAATGAAGAACATTCCTTATGCTTCTCTGTCAAAGCTTGATGTATACTCAGGTTTGCATCTAACTTGGCATTACCTTTGCTATGGGAATATTGGGAAGATACTAGAGTAATCTAGGTATGGACCACTAGAGAATTGGAAAGAATGTGATAAGGTACATTCAAGATACAAATGGACACATGCCTATGTAGTTGGTTACTCGAATTCAGACTTCATTGGCTGCATTAATTCCCGTAAATCTACATCGGGAAACATTTTTATGTTTGCTAGCGGAACCTTGTCTTAGAAGAATGCAAAACAAACTTTGGTTGCCACTTTCACTATGGAGGTACAGTTTGTTTTCTGTTTTGATACCACCTCACATGGTGTGTAATTGAAAAGGACGCGCAAACCCCTAAAGTTCCATAACTTACGAAAGTAACACTTAAGTGCTAAAATCGGAGAGAAATTAATCACTTAAGTGCCACTCCGGCCCAAACGCTAACGCGTCAATTTTCGGCGAAACGGGTGCAAAACGATGTTGTTTTGGTGCCGACGTAGTAAAAAATTTAATATAAAAATTAATTAAATTTAGTTTCAAACTAAATTTATTTAAAACATTTAAAAATTAAAAAAAAATTTTAAAATTTAAAAAATTTAATTTTTTTAAAATGATATAAAATTAGTTAAATTAAATTTATATTTTATTTTATTTTAAAATTTTAAAAATAAAAATTTTTAATATTAGAAAAAGGGAGGCGGTGGGGAGAAGGCACCGCCTCCCCAATTTTTTTAATTTTTTCAAAAAATTTTAATATTAAATTTTTTATTTTTTAAATGTTTTAAATAAATTTAATTTAATTTAATTTAATTAATTTTATATCTTTTTTAAATTTTTATTTTTTAAAAAAAAATAAATATTTTTAATATTTTTATTTTTATTTTTAAATGTTTTAATAAATTTAGTTTTAAACTTAATTTAATTAAATTTTATATTTTTAAAATTTTTATATATTTTTAAAATATTTTAAATATTTTAAATATTTTTATTTTATATTTAAATGTTTTAAATAAATTTAGTTTTAAATTTAATTTAATTAATTTTTATATAATTTTTTATCATGTCAGCACCAAAATGACGTCGTTTTTGCATTGTCTAGTCACATCAACGTGCAAAATGATGCCGTTTTGCACTTTGCTTTGCTTAAAAATTGACACATTTTGGTCGGAGTTTTGTCTTAAGTGATTAATTTTTCTCCGATTTTGACACTTAAGTCTTACTTTCGTAAGTTAAACTGACACTTGAAGCGTTCTTTTGCCGATTGAAAAGTTTCATATTAAGGCTTAGAGTTGTAGATTCCATCGCTTGGCCATTGATAATATTTTGCGACAATTCAATTGCAGTTTTCATGGCTAAGAACCATAAAAGTAGTAGTTGAAGCAAACACATTGACATCAAATACTTCACCATCAAAGAACGTGTTAAAGAGAAAAAAGTCATCATAGAACATGTAAGCACTATGTCACAAACTATCATCAGGTGAACCATTTAGGGTTTGGCTAATGAATTACTAAACTTAAACTTAACTCAGAAATTCACAACTTAGGTTTAATTTTTTAGCATACAAATGAATTTTATCTAAGAATCGCCACTAATCAGTTTATAGTAGGTCAAGTAAACACATAAGTAATAGGATAATTTTTTTAATCCTATGAATCAAAGATTGTGGGAACAGGGATTTGATTACACTAGATTACTATAACGCCCTTTTAGTACCTATTGTCTTTTACTTTCAAAAATATGTTCACGCAACCATTATTAAACAATTAATGAATCAAATAAATTGCACCAAAGGAATTAAACACACCAAAGCAAGCAATTTTTTTTTTCTTTTGGGTTTTCTCTTATCTTGAATTTAAAGCCTATATGACATGCACAAGCTATTTTTGTCTTTTTATATTAAAATTCGAAATAATAAAAAACCCTAATTAAACTATCTCAATAAAATAGTTATCTAATCAAGTTTAGGGATTAATTAGACCTAAACCCTATCATATCTCAAAAAAAAAAAATTTTAAGATGCAACATTATCTAAACATGCAAAGCATCATTTAGGACCCTATCTATAAAAGAAAATGCTATTTAGAATCAATTATGATATATTCTAGAACTATCTAAACATGCAATCCTATTCAAGCTAGGCAATATTAACTAGAAATCCTATATATTCTAATATGCAATCTAATCCAAAAATATATATATATATATGCAATCCTAATTTAGGAAACTAGCCTAGACAATTTGATCTTCTTCTTTTTTTTTGGGGGTATTTTCCAAAACATGCAATTATTAAATATAGGCATTATATTCAACCTACTCAAGATATTCGTCGAGAATTCACATAAAGGGTTAAAATAATTGAAAAAAATATATATTGTCTCATGGATTAAATTAAAAATTATTCTAACCTTGAACATCACAACATGTGAGAAAAATCAAAATAATTGAAAATTTTATCCGAAGTCTCACGGATTAAATTAATAACTATAATAATTTTAAAGTTAAAACATCATCAACGCGCAAAAAAGATCAAAATAATTGAAAAAAAAAATCCGAAATCTTAAGGATCAAATTGGTAATTATTATGATTTTTTGCCAATAATATTCTATTGGATAATGCCTAAAGTGTCAATGAAATCACTAGTAGCATCAAATATTCCAATTTAGGCTATAATATTGAGTTGAAATTTGGTTCAAGAAAATTACCTTGTTCGAATTATTTGCTTCCAAAACGGGACCAGCGCGAAGAATTCACAAACGGCGGCTTGCATCGAGATAGGCTTCGCGGCAGCATGCTCACAACCAATGAACCTGCAAGAATAGAAAGCTCGCGGAATCGACTCGATTTAGACGAGCGGGAACCACGGTTGGCGTCAGGGGGTTCGGACGGTATCCACGGCCAAGGTGGGACTGTCTCGTTGTGGGAAGGCAATCACGGGCGGCTTCGTGGGCTTTGGACACTGGTAATTCTTGGTGTGGCCTTCTTGGATCGATACTGGAAACTGACAACAACAAAAGTCAACTTTTGTCTGCTTCCTTCCACAGGGTGCTCTTCAGTTTAGTCTTTCTGGCGTCAATTGTAGCTCCCGGTGCCCATGCGAGCGATCGTTGGAATTGTTATATCGGCTAGTTGGCATTAGTTGGGTCCACAGCACGACCGTTGCTGACGATAGGGACGCAACAGCGGCTCGGGGTCAGGCTTTTCGCGGCTTTGTGGAGGCACCTCAGGCGCGGCAACTCAGGAGGGAGGGCTGGCGGACTTGCATGGGGACAGCGAGCAGTAGTAACGCCGCCGGTGGTTTGGCCCATCGTGGAGCAGCAAGAAGGACGCGTCTCGTCGTGGACCCGGGAGTGGCAGCGGGCCTTGCAATCGTGGTGCAGCAGGGACGATGGTGTGGACGGCGGCAAGAGTGACGTGAGCAAGCAGTGTCGTTGGTGGCTGAATAGAAGTGGGCGTTGAGGGGCGGATTTCGCCGGAAGAAGGGGGGCAGCAGCGAGTTGCGGGCGTCGGCAATGGCGTTTAAAGACCCACCGAAGTTGAAGGCCTCCTTTCTATCTCACGTTCTCTCTCTCACTTGTCCTTTCTCTAAGCCCCCCCCAAAAAAAAAAAAAAAAACCCTTCTTCCGTCAAGACATCTTCTTTGTCTCCTTCTATAATGTCCATTCCTAAACCTCAAACTTCTGTGAATATTCGGAAGATCCTCCGATTTCTCCATTTCTCTTTCTTTCATGTTCTGTCTTTACACCACTGAGAAATAATCTTTTGTTCTTGATCTTCCACGTTTTCGTGCTGCTACGAATCTTCATGAATGATCTCTTTTTGACGAAGAATATCTCCCTTAATATATCAAGTCCACTTTTATATGTGAGAAAGCTTATTCTTGTTTGGACAAATATATCTCCTCCTTCCCTTTTGCTTGACTGAATATTACCTCATGTCAAATCTTTTCCTTTCTGAAGTCATCGCAATATTCTCTTGATAATGCAATATCCTCTTCATATCATACAAGCTTTAGCCATGATGTGAAAGGCATAACGTGATTCTCATCCATGGACTTGGCCAAATTCGTGGGCTCAATAAAATTCAAGGCTAATCAATTAAGTCCATTTGTCGTCGATCCAATTTAAATGCAATTATTTTGATATGCAATGCAATTTAATTTAAATTTAGTCCCAATTTTTTATGCAACAAACAACTAATTGGATCGTCAAATTTAGGTGTTAACACACTAAATTGATGATAGCTCATCCTTTAACTAAAGGAATGCCACCAATGAGTTATAATGATAATGTAATCAAAATGGGCATTGGTCCAATCATTTAATTTTTCTTTACGTGAAAAAAATTGTGAAACTTTTATTCGTTCGTGATATTTTTCTCAATACAATTGTATACATTCAATTATTTTGAGCCTAGAATAAACATAAGGTTTATTCACTATGTTATATTATCACATATGAGGTGGTGAGACATATTGCGATACATGAAAGATAATACTCATTCTAAGAGGACTTATCAACATGATTTGTGTGTTTTATTTTCAGCGTGAAGTTTTGTAGATTTGGTTCACAATTTCATTCAATGAAAATTGGGATCAAGTGGGAAAATGTTATAATTTTATATAATATGATCCCAAATTCTGTTTAAAATTGCCTAAATTAGATTTCATTGAGGATTTATTATCCAAATCTATTAGCCGATAATTGTAGAGATTGTCCATATCTATTAGGATTTGTAAGGGCATATAAATGGGACATCTAAACCAAACCTTCTCATTATTCTGATTATTTTGATTATCTGATAATCGGAGGGCACACCATCAATGTCGAGAGGGTAATTGGCTAGAAGTGCTTATTCATGATTGTTTAAGCTCATGCATATCTGTTCTTGATGCCATCAATAGTTGGAGGTCAGTACAAAATTTACACGTATTCGCATTTGATCCCAATTATCAAGATCATGGTTTTCCGCAAAATTTCTAGCAACTCTTTCATACATAGTAAAACTCTGATAGTGTGAAGACACATTTGTGACCAAACCAACATGGTTTTATTCTAAAGGTTACCTTTTCTATTATATTTACATATCATAATCTAAATTTGGATAATAGAGCGTAGGCTCCTTTTCTCACAATTGAAATTTTGTATAAATGTACTTCACTCATGGTCAATTAGATAATAAATAAATATGTTAGCATGAGTTGATTTGTAGGAGTGATACATATAGAAAGTTAATATTTAGCCTAATAGGCGATAGTTACCCTAGTAGTATTTGTACATATATATATGGCCGTGTAAACACAATTTATATAGAAAAAATGAGCGATGCTTTTCAACATGGTATTAGAGCGAAACCCCAACTTCCTTCACGCCGTTTCAACTAGGATCAGATCGCTGCCACAGCATTGGTTATTTGTGCTACCGCTGCACCAACCAGACTAGATCACCGCCACAGCACCGACTCGTGCCAACTCATGCTGTTGCCACGTTGTTTTTTACCTAACCAGGAATTCCTTCTCAGTTGTGAAACAATTGTGATTGGCAATCATGACAGATCTAAAAGATGTTACATTATATTTTCGATGAGGATTCAAAGATTATTATCTGGATGGTAGTGAAGGCAAGTAGACAAAAAAACAGCCCATGTCACAATGCTTCGATGCTGCAAATGTAAAAGAATCTCCCTGGCAACCAGTGAGACATTCAAGATTGCATTGAAACAGTTTGGGTCCAAAGAAATAGTAAGCTGCACACGTCAACGTGCATTCCCTAGATATGGCCACGTCGGCGTTGATGGACAAGCATAGTATGAGAGCCACCACAAATATCATTCACCCCAATCTCTTGGATGTTGTTACTTCCATGGTTACTAACACCTAAAATATTCTTAGCCTCTCTCTCACAATGAGTTTTGACAGCTTTGTGACCTAGCGTAGTGATGTGTTGAGATGAGTTACTGTAACACCTTCATATACTCATAGATTCATTATGGTTGTTGAATGAGTAGATGACTAGAAATGAATGGTTGTCCTTTTCATTTAATGAGGACATGCTTATCGTATCATCTAGTCGAATGAGATGGACTTCTTACCATATCAAGTCCAATTAAAAGGAGACAATAAGTTACTATTTATTGAAGAATTTCACCTTAAATTCCGGTACCTATCAAATTTAATTTCATCAACAACTTTTGTTACGAGGTCCTACATTTCTAACTTTTTGACAAATTCTATAGTCATTTATCCTACATGGCATAACTAGCACTACCATAAATATTTTTAAATTATTTTAAATTTTTTATACTTTTTTCTTTTTTTTTCTTTTTTTCCTTTCCTTTTTCTCTATTCTTTTTTTTTTTTTTGCCTAGTGGTTGGCAAACAACCACTGACCACAGGGGTTGGCTAGCAAGGGATAGCCTTGCCAGACATGGTGAGGCCAAGCCTCACTTAGGCCATCATGGCCACACCAAGCGTTGCCTTGCCCTTGCCGACCCTTGGCTAGTGAGGCCACCATGGCCTAGGAGGGAGTCAACCTCACCAAGCACCACCTATAGCTGGTGGCCATTTGTCGGCCATCGGCAAAAAAATTAGGAAAAAAAATCATAAAAATCATTAAAAAAAATTCAAGATATTTTTTAAAATGCCCACGTTAGAACTAATCATGTCACATAATACAGCTAGCATCCTGGTCAATAATTCCTAATCGAAACTAGCTAGGTGAGCTCAATTAGCAAAAGGTAAAAAGAATTAGGACTCAATTGGAAAAATTGAAATGTTTAATGTTGAATTTGCAAAAATACAAAAGGTTCAGGACTTTTCGAACAATTTTGCTAAGCCTAGACAAGTGGCTGAGACTACTCCTCTTAAGCTTCTTCTTGATCTTATAAAGGTCGTAGAGCAGCACCAATGCTGTGTAAATGCCATTGTGTCGCTCTTCCTCTTCTTCACATTTTGAGGCCTCTTTTTAGGCTCAGGTATCTACGTCTGAAGAGGATAGAATCAGTAAGACGAGGCATAACACGCGAATTGAGGGGACGGAATGCATGCATAGCAATATACGCCCGTTGACACTTTTCTATCAATGTGGACAAATTATCAAATGTTCTAATTGTTTCTCCATTAGAAAAAAGAAAAAGAAAAAGAAAAAGAAAAAAAAGACACTGTTTCTGGATTTGAGCCTGTAATCATGCAAGATGCAACACCCTCTTAAATGATTTCCCATGGGCCGATGGTGGCCCACGGCCCCTCGATCCAAAAATTTCCATCAAGCGAAAGGGAAAAGTTAAAAAGAAAAAAGAGTATAGATATTTATATAAATGAGCAATTTGTGTCTCGCCGCTGGGTATGACGGTTCTGTATGTCCTCATGTGACGACTTCAAAGAAAGAAAAACATGAACAACGCCCAGAGGCCGCGTAGATTATAAGCTATTTGTCATACGGGACGATCCGTTCAAAAGATACGCAAGACTACGTAATCTGTCAAGGTGAGATGAACCGATGAAGTTCACATACCACGTGGGTTCGAGCGAGGGATACCGGATACATTGAAATCTTCGTTCAAACGATTGCCAATTTTTGGCATGGAAGGACACTCCCTGGAGTCAATATAACCCACCATCACAAGATCCCACCCCACCTTCGCCTGGAATAGGGAAGTCCAAAGGACAATTCAACATCACTTGCTAATTTAAGGTTTGCTAATATTTCTAGGTTAAGAGCATGATACATCCCCCAGGAAACAAGCCAGACTTAGTTCTGTATACCAGTCAGGCGGCGCTCCCTGTACTTAGCAAACATTGGAGACGGCTTTTAGCGGTCACACTCCAAGCTATTATTCCAGAATCGGAGGCCGATTCAATTCCCTTTCGGTCCAAAGGTGTATGGATCCTCACTGCACAACCAGAGAGATAAATAGTCTTGAGTCTCTCCCCTAGACAAGCAGAGAACTGCCTGAGTTACAAACAACAGCGAAAAGAGTCGCAGATGAAGAGGAAAAAAGGATAAGAGGCCTCTTTCCCTTTTCGTCGGCAATTGTAATGTATATAAATAAAATATAACTAAAAGCACATGCATCGACTAATCTAAATCAAAGAATTGAATTCCTACTCTGAATGAAGTTACAATCAAAATGAAAGGGAAATTATTCATTATATACAAATCCATGCCCTCCAACACCTTGCTGAGGCATCCCCCGTCGCGGACATGCCTCTCTTCCCCTTGAGAAAGAGCAAAGCATTCCAACCGAGTACACAAGTATTTTCATTCGTTCTTTCTTTTATTCCCTTCCTTTCGTACATATTAAGAAGCTTCAGTGCAACTAAAGAGAAGGGGCAGTCACAGAGAAGTGTGTCCACCATCCACTTGTATTTGCCCAGAGAGACTGAGAGAGCCTGAGCAAGCAGAGCCCATTCAAGAGTCAAACACTCCTTTGACAAAAACTATATGACTCTAAATTTCTAATCTGCATAAAATTTGCGTTCATGCCCACATTTCTGATTTCTGAGCGCCTTTATAACTTTTTTTCTTTTTGACACTTGTAGAAACTCCGCTATCACCATGCTGTAATTATCAAAAACTACTTAAGAAAGCAACGTTCTTACCTTAAAATCCGACGCCAGCAAGTTTACTGAGACATCTCATCCCCACATAAGGCCCGATACCTGGCTCTTAGCAAAAAGATAGCGAGAGGGGCAGACTGGCCAGACATGTTGCAGCAAGGTTTCCCATGCAAGGTGGGGTTGCCGCGGATTTCCGATCCTCTCTATGGCTAATCTCCTAAGAAACTTTCAATTATCAAACAAAAGTAGTTCAGTGGAGACCTGATTCTGTCCTTTTTTCACTCGTTTCAGCAACATCTCCAGCCATCGGAGCTTTTCTCCCCCTCAGGCAAGCACTGTATTCCGCGTTTTTTATAAACGGAACACAAGGTGGAGCTTGAGTTTGGCAAAGATCAAAATACAAAGAGGACAAGCAATTAGTGATCTCTCTTCCACATTGGTCCAGAGGAACCCTGCTGCTTCTTCTGTGCACCGTATTGCCAGGATTCTCTTGATCTGTCACCCACCTGATCAACACCTTCCAGTGAATTCTCCACAGGTGGCTTAAGAGGCCGGAAATTTCCATTCCTAGAGATTAGGGATGCTGGCAACTTCTCATCATCTTCTGGTGCCACCACTGACCTGGGCTCTGTGTTTGTGTCTGTCAATCTATGCCTCGACCCACCTGACCTCAACCCCCTTGAATTCAAAGGAGCCTTACCTGGCAGGGGAGCTAGAGTCGGTCCTTTGGGTATGTAGAACTCTTTGGGGACAGAATCCATGTCCATGTAACAATTTCTGGCTCTGGCATCATCAATCAATGCAGCCCAGTCCTCAGACTGAATTAAAGCATTAGCATTTCCCATTACCTATTAAGATAAAAAGACACAAAAACAATCAGAATCTGTCCCTGTAAGTTGACAAGCGGACAGGACAGGGAGAGAGCAAAAAACAGAAATGTAAAAGAACAGAGTAGATGAACCCATACCCATAGAGCTCTCCTAGCACGAGTCAGAGCAACATTCATTCGACGAATATCTGCAACAAAGCCAACTCCATGACTAGAAGCACGAACACACGACATTATAATGACATCACGTTCTTGTCCTTGGAAAGCATCAACGGTATTGATATAAATATCCTTCCCTTCTTCTGAATTCAGAACCTCCTCAAACTCACGTTGAAGGCATTTTAACTGCAACTTGTAAGGTGTAATTATGCCCACGGTAATCTTCCCCATACCCATAGATTTCAGAGTTTTCAGTAAATGCTCATATATACGGAGACAAAACTGTGCTTCGTGTATATTTTGGTAGGAGACAGAACCACCTCGGTGGGATTCCCGACCATGTGTAATATCGTAAAATAAGTAAGGTCTTAGCAATGGATCCCTGTAATATACCTCATCAGGTAACTTCACTACACTCTCACTATCGCTTAGGCGTCCCTGGTAAAAGTACCTGGAAGGAAAATCACGGATTTGTGGATGCATCCTATACTGAACAGACAACAACATTGTTGGGCATCCAGCCTGTTGAAATCTCTCAAAAAGGCTCCTGCTGTATAGCAGAGTCCCAGCTGCTTTGCTGATCACAGTGGCAGGAAGCTGCTGTGGATCCCCAACCAGAACACATCTAGCAGCACCAAGAGAAAGGGGAGGAAGGACTGCCACCTCACTGGCCTGTGCTGCCTCATCAATGACCACCATATCGAAACCATGAGAAAGGCGAGAGAATAACTTTCTACCACTGCTTGAAACAGTAGTGAAGACAATCTCAGCTTCATTGGCATAACTTGCCTCGAGACTGGCGCGGGCCTCTTCCAAATTAAAATTACTACCAGTACGAAACTTTACTTCTACAATGAGGATGCGAGACATCTCAACCAGCACTTTGTCCCTGTTCTCAACTGCTTGAGCAAGTTGCTTGAGCAATGCATCACGATTCTGGTCCCTTGCCATCAAAACATCAGGATCCACACCTACAGATCCTTGAGAACGAATAGCAGCAGCTGCACTGTTGAGTTTCATTTGAATTTCAGCTATCTCCTGAGAGAATTGAGCTTCACTACTTCTCAATCTGTGCAACCAGGCATACACCTCCTCTTTACCCATGGCAAGAAGTTGCTCAGTTCTCCTTTCAACAGAGACGGCCTGAGCTGCACGTGTTTGTGAGTCTACTCCAACTCGGGCTACATCAGGTTTATATATCCTCATTTCCCCATCAATGAAACCACGATCAAGAACACGAGCCAGGAGCTCATCTGTTGCTGCATTGGAAGGAGCACACACTAACATTCTAGGCTTTGGACAGAGCTTTGGAAGAGTCCGAAAAAGACTCTGATCCATGCTCTGAAGAACTTCATCAATTGATCCAGTTGCATTATTATCAGAACTGCCCTCACTAGGTTGCTTGTAGCTTTCAGGTGCCAGTTTCTTGAGCAATGAGTTGTAATAATGTTGATACTGAACCAGATGGATCACATTCAACATACCCCATACAGTATGTGTCTTGCCTGTACCTGGAGGGCCTTGGACGAGAGTGAAGGGCCATGGTTCCTGCCTCTTTGTTGTCCCACTACTTGTACCGGCAGCCGTATGCATTGCAGCCCACTGTATTGCTGACAGTTGGGGTGCGTTAAAGGTCCTGTTTAAGTGTTCCGCAAACTTCTGAGTGAAGCACTCCGGCACAGCAGGGATCTGCTGATCATAATTAGGAAACTGCTCAGGACTAGGCTGAAGTATCGCTGTTTGCATCTGAAAAGGAGAGAATCAGTTAGACGTTATTTAACCCAAGTAAAATTGCAGTTATATTAAAAAACAAAAAAATTCCAGCTGTACCTGCAAATTAAGGCGACGAAATGCATGCAAAGCAATATACTCCCGTTGAGTGGTAGCAAGAGAGCCCAGGACAGTTAAAAACCAGATGCCTCTAGGCTGGATTTTCCTTAAGATGTGTTCTTCATTGCCCTCACTGAAAATGTCCATTAGGAGAACACAATTAGAGTTAGTACATGGGTATGACACAACATAGATAATATATAGAAAAAATTCCATTCAAGGGAAAATAATCTAATGCTGAGTACGGTAAACTTAACCTGCTGGGATCATAAGAATCGCCAACATAGAAGTGAAGGATTGCTCCAGGAGGGTCACGAGTATCAATAGGCATAAATCGCCTAACTGTACCAGCCACACGTCCAGTTATCTCATGCTCGTCCCCCTCGCCATTGACAGAGAAATTGTTTCTTTTGGATCTGAATGATCCAGGCCTAGGGGTTGAAAGGACCCCAACATCCCCCTCCTTAAACATCCATTTGCACTCATTTACTGGAAGGACCGTCACATCATACCATCCTGAAAAATAATTTAGTCAGTACATATATACATACAAAAATGTGTGCATGTGCGCGCGCATGTGCGTGCGTGCGTGCATGCGTGAGAGAGAGAGAGAGAGAGAGAGAGAGAGAGAGAGAGAGACATAATTAGTACATTTACCATCTTAACTTTCTACAACCTATGATGCCTGAACTGCTAAAACAAAGCTTAGTAAGGAATAAGACCATGCAAGTGCTAATCTTCAATTGCAAGCACACCTAATGAGCATAAATCCATCATGGAAGAGTAGGTACAAAAGAACTTCAACAGAACAAAAGCTAGGTCAGAGGTCCACAACATCTAAATCCAGTACAAGAGCAGCATGGTTTATGTGAACTTTCTCAGATGAATTTTTTGTGCCTCATGCCTACCACACAATTCCTCAAAAAGTTTTTACTCTATGAATACACAAGGCCATGCATTAATGATTTCACATCTAACAGCATCCAAATGACCGACTTAAGAAATCCTCGATTTCTAGACAGACTATTAAAACGTCCCACTGGGTAAGACAGAAGTCAGAATGTTTCTTAAACAACAAATTCACAAGACTGAAGCATGTAAGCCAAGTAAAAACCAAATGCTTGACCTGTTAAAGAGGTACAACATCCAATCAGCCATGAACAGGCCTACTCACTTTCAGCTATTATTTAGGTCAATCAATTACAGAGTCTGGCCTAAAATAATAAAAGCACCACTGCTGCAGCAAATGCGCAACATGCTTTACATAGTGTGATTCCACTTCAGACAGAACCCTTTCAAAATGTTGGCTACAAAACGATCTTGTACATAAAAAGAGTGATATGGAAATGATAGATGTGTAAAATTTCTTCAAAACTATGCAACATAAGTTCCAAATTCCTGAAAAAGAAAACACCTCCAATTTGGCAAAAGTATTATTACCTCTTTCCCTCCGTTCGATATTCCGCACTCGAACCGTTACATGTGTATCTCTCGAAATTGTTTCAGTTAACTCCTCCCATGTACTGTAAAGCTGTGCACGGCATTCCTCAAAAAGTAAAGGTTCAAATACTCTGACGTACTCTTCTACAGACTCAAATCGACCGGGAACGCACTGTAGATCAGTCTCCCCTGGAACACAAGAAGCCACATCACCTTTTACACGTAAGAGAACCAGCAAGGAATGAGACACATAACTAAGCTAATTGAAACAAATATCATTGCCTGCAGAAACAAACAAGACAGTATAGGCTAATAAAGGCTGATATCACCATCTGCGGTATGATTGCATACAAATGAAAGAACATGCATTTGGACCAAGATATTCTGGGCCCCTTCCAAAATCAAATGCATGTTCTCAAGTGCTGCAATATGCAGGTAAATGAATGGATAATCACGCAAGAGTCTCATGCCAACCAAAGAAAGGGTTAGAATTCATATGTGGAAAGATTAACTCTAGTCTGGATCTCAGATCACACATTCATGCCAAAAACTCCCATGAATAGGAAATATCCAGATCCGAATCACTTCAATAATTGATGAAACCCTAACATCCAACTGACTCTTATACTCACCAAGTGTTTCAAATTACAAGTAACGACTTAGCCTTTAGCCACCCCAGTCCAATCATCCCCATTATACCAGTTGAATTGGGTTGATTTCAGTTTGATCTGGTTTAGGTCAGAGATGGTTAAGTAGGCAAAGACCAGACTTGACTATAAACTGATTTCCTGCCCAACCAGCCAAAACAGCCCCTTGATTTTAACTGTAAACTTTACAGCAACCTTGCACAAAAAAAATGAACCTTCTTGGTTCTTACAACGTGCTACACAAATGTCTAAGTAACAAGCATGGCCTTTCATGGAAGCCCAAGGCCCTTCTCAGTGAAGCTAAAAGGCAATGATGAAAAGTCAAGAGTTTTGATTGCACAGCACAATATGCCCTTTTGATGTCTTTCCAGCATTGAATTCATCAAAATACTATTGGAAAAAAGTTATCCAAAGGAATGAAACAAATGCATCGTAGCATCAGCAAAATTTTCCAGTGCACAGTGACCAATTTTTAAAAAACGTGAACAGGAAGCATGGCTGATGTTGTTATACCAGGTTGTTGCCAAAATTTCTCATTGGTCACCTCACGTATCAGGCGCTCAACTGATGTATCTTGATAGGTAGAATTAATTATCGTTTGCTTCTTGGGGCCAAGATGCTTCTTATTCACCGACTTTGAATCCAAGGAGATCTGACTGATTAAACCTGGCTTCTTGTTAGGAAGTGGAGAACTTTTCAGCTGTCTTGGATCCATGGGTTGCTTCCAGGAACTCTGCCTTGAAGGTTGTAACAATTCAGCAGGTGGGTCATTATTGTTAATCAGTTTCTTAGGCTTAGCAAGTACTCCAGCATCCACATCACCATTGCATTCGGGCTTAGAATCACTCTGCTCAGCAGTATTGCCTCCTTCAATAGCAGATACATCCACTCTTTTCAGGTCCTTAGATATGGATTGACCCAGTTTTTCGACAACACGTTCAGAAGGAGGAGGAATAGTTCGAGTTTCTTTCGCAGAACGAGTGCTTGTAGTTGATGAAAAGTTTGGTCGCCTTGGAGTTGAAGTCTTCATTTGTCCAGCTTGCTTTACATCTTCTAGATTAAGAAACATGGTCTGTCTGTTGCGCTTCTTACCTAGCATAGCTTCTTTATGTTGGTCCATCTTCCTCTTTCCAGGATTATTTGCACATTTCAGAGCATAGCTCGCCTCAATGCCTTTGACTTCTTTTTGTTTCGTACCTACACTAGCTTCCTCCAGAATACCATTAGAAGAATCTATTTTAGCATTGCCCTCGACATTGCGGCTGTCGTTGCTTTCATTATCATTTGGGTGCAAGTTTAGACCAGCTGGTGCAGAAGCTGAATTCTCACCCTTCACACTTTCAGAAATTTTGCCATTGCAAGAAACATTCTCATTAACCACCCCTGAAGCATTAGAATCCTCCAATTCAATCATTCCTTTTCCTCGTGAAGATTTGCCTGGTTCATGCAAACTGCTAGATCTATGTGGATCAGCAGCGCCATCATCATCCAACCATTCACCTTCTTCTCTCTCAACATTACGACCTGCCACAGAGTCAGAAACCAACAGATTTACTGGATTCTTCTCCTCAAGACGTGCTGGATTCTTCTCCTCAACATCACTCAATTTTAATGATGAGGCAGCAACGGAATTCCTATCCCCCGCATTCTTCTGCTCAGCACAACCCAGCTCAGGGATATGAGCAGCTTTGGGACGAACAAAAGGTTGAAAACCTGACACAGATGATGCATGTGAGAAAGCATTATTGTTGGCAATTCTTTGAGGAACTACTGATGACACAAGCATGGCGGAACTGTGAGGATTTGAAGATGGAAGAGCCTTCTGCGGCGGCATGCTGACAACACTGTCATTCTCTTCATCATCCCCCGGAGGAGGTTCATTCAGATCAAACATGGGCCTTCCCCGAGATGTCATCTCATAGGTAAACACATACAAACTGTATTGTCAGTGCATATAACTTAAACCGGCAACTGTTGCGCCGCCCCCTCAACATACAATTCACACTTCCGACAGAATGTGTATGTCCAAACAAAATACCTACAGGGAGAAGCCAAATAATCCTGATGACCGAACGGGACCTGTAAAAATCACAAGACAACAATTATACGCCTATCCAACGTAGGAACAAGGCACACACAACAAAAGACCAGCAACTTCAACAAAAAATGTTTGAATCGAATACACACTGGAGGGGAAAAAAAAGTAATTGCTCAATCAAAGATACCCGAGGCTGCCTAATTGCTACTTCGACACATGAGGTGTCAACAAAGATAAAGATTCTACAGCAGTGTCACCAGGGTCGATCTCATGTGATCCAGGACACCACGGATCAGACCAAACCAATTCGTCTTCTGAGAAAACCCTGAACTTTCGTTTAGGAACCCAACCCAACCCATCACAAACCGAAATCGCAAGCATCTCCCCAATCAGCCCCCAGCCTCGACGAAAACCCTAAACCGACCAAATCGGCAATCCCCTTTCCCACCGCACCACCTACACGATCTCGCCCCAATAAAAAAAAAATTAAAAATTAAAAAACCTAATTCCCCGCTAGTCAAACCAAATGCGGATTCCACAACCGAGCCCCCACCCCCATCGACCCGCCGACCCGATCGGGAGCCCAGGTCGGAGGTCGGAGGTCGGAGGTCGGAGGCGGAGACCGCAACGCGCCGAGAGAGAACTCACCGAACTCACCCGCGGGCGCGCACGGAGCCAGATCAAACCGCGAGGGCGCCAGGCGACGCCGGTGACCGATTGTCGCGGCTTCCTCGGACGGCCCACCGGAGACGGCGGGCGGGCGGCGGCGGCGGCGGCGGAGACGGTCGTCGTCGGTCGGCGTAGGCGGCGGCGGCGGCGGCGATCGGCGGAATCGAAGAGGGAGAGGGGGAGCTCGATTCGATCGAGCGAGGGAGCGGCGTCGATGGTGATGATGTGGGGCGAGGAAGAAGAGGACGAGGAGAGAGAGAGAGAGAGAGAGAGAGAGAGGAGAGAAAGGGGAGAAAGAGGAGAGAGAGAGATCTTTGGCTGGGTTTTGGTTTTGGACTAAGGGGGAAGGGGAGAGAATATCCAACGTAATGTCTATGTAGGCATTTGGCAGCAGCGGGCGGAGCAGCAGCGGCCCTGCCCTGGCGTTGCGTTTTTAGGTTTTAGCCCTCACCAAAGCGTGAAACGACACGAGCTCCTTTTTTGCTTCCGTCCTTCCTCCTCCTCCTCCTCCTCCTCCTCGCCGAGTACTACTAGTACTAGTCAAACGTCATTTCACTGACGCTCAAATTATATATAATATATATATGTGTGTAGGTACGTAAAATATATTTTAATTTTATCTTTTCAGGTATATTGAAGCGTGATTTGGTTTGGTTCGGTTTGTTCTTCGTACTAAATTATTTTTATTTTGAAAAGAATTGTACTGGGAACTTAGGATCGATAAAGATTGCTAGATCTAGATTAGGTAAGAGTGGAAAGTGAAAATGAAAAAAATGAAAAAATGAGATGTTATTTATAAGCTTGTGAGTCTTAGTAATTTAATTTTGATTCATGAGAGACGACGAGAGCGGTAATAGCGATTTTTCGGTAGGATTTTATTCAGAGGTTGGTTAGTTGTCTTGTGATTCACTTGCGATTTAAAGCTTTACTAAGTTTCCATGCACATGCCGAGCACCTTTATATATATAAACCTTTTTCATATTACTCTTTTAAAAACTAAGCATTTTTATGTTGATAACAAAATTTTGGATGAAGCGATTTGCTGTTTTTATAAATAATTGTACACAACCATCAGCTTTAAAAAAAAAAAAAAAACTGGCAAGCAACCAACTATTTATTTCTAAATTTATTTCTAAACAACTATCTGTTCCATAAATAGATGGGAGAAGGATTTTTATGAGGTGGGTTTATGAATAAAAGGAAAGTGGGTGACTAATTAATAAGTCGGCATTATATGTTTTTAATAGTAATTCTGGAAAATGGGGGCCAACCTAGCCCATTGAATGCTTCTTGACCCGGGCAAGGGAGGGATTCTCGTTGGAATATAGATGATACTTTTGGTACAAAAATCTAGATCCAAAAAATTTAGCAAAAAATAAAATAAAGTTAATAATTAAATCTTTGCTAAATGGATGATTCCACTCATACCTAATATATCGACTACATAATGAGGAAGACTGGCAATTGGGCCAGGCCTAGTCGGGCTGGCACAATCAACTTATGTGGGCTCTAAGGCCCAAACTACGGGCCTTGGAGGGATTCTCTTAGGAATATAAATGACACTTTGGTTTTAATAATATAGATCCAATAACTTCAGCTAAATAAATAAATAACGTTTATAATATTTTTTTTAATCTAAAGTTAATAGTTGAATTTTCACTGAATTAGACAATTTTGTGCTTACCTAATATATGGACTTACATAATGAGATGGGGTGGCAATTGGGCTGGGCCACGTCGGGCTGTGTAGATCAGGCCCATATTCTCTCAAGATGGCCTAGTAAAAGGCTCAGCCTAAATCGAATTATATGGGTCCAAAGGCCCAAACCCTGGGCCCATCTACTTGACCGGTGGCCTTGGGCCAGGAGGATTTTGCCAGCGGGCCCCCAAAAGCAATAAAAAGGAAAGCTCCCCCTCCAATTAATCTCCCTTTCCATCTCAAAATTCTCCACTCCTTCACTTGTTGGATCGATCCGTTGCTAATGACCAATTACAACTGTAATCATTAATTTGCCTCAAATGAACCTGAAAAATTACTTAATTACACCCAAAAATATGTTATACGGAAGTCAAATTTGTCCTAAAACTTTTTAAGTTGTGCTAATTTAAATCTTTACATGAAATTTTAATATAATTCTTTGGATGAAATTTCATCGGAGATCTCTGACGCGGCGGCAGGCCACATCCGCCACGAAAGAAAACTCTATCATTAGGTCATGGAAAAAGGAGCTTTCTCGCAATTTTGTGTAGCTACATAAACTCTATACTCCATGGCTTGATCAGATTTAGTCTTCTCCCGCTAGGATGCGACAGATAATCGAACGTTTTCTTATGTGTAGATCCCATTAGATTCCGTTTCGACGCGTGCGTCAGGCGGTACTTTAGCCATGCAATGCCGGACAAGGCCGTCGTGTTATGCTGCTGCAACTTGGGATTATGTGGAGAAGTCGATGCTGGCCAAATCCTCGCGACGATGAGAGCATTATCACACGGTAAGGACGACGCGTCAAGGCGAACGAAGCGAAGACACGCCATCGTCGGAGCGTTCATTTTGGCTTTGTTGACAAAGACGAAGTCGCCGACGCGGCGAAGACCCGCCGTCATCCGAGTATGCATTTTAGGGGCGAACGCGAAGGCACCAAAAACCGACACGCGACTTCCAGAGGACTGCACTGGGCCATATGTGCCCCTGATAAAACCGTAGGAGACAAAAACATGGAATTATAATGTCAAAACGCGTTTAAGTTTTTTAGAAAAATCTTCATGTCACCATACGTACACCTCAAATCTTTGCAAAGTTTTTATAAGATATTGGAAGGTTCTTTTATTTCAGTGAAAAGGAAATTTAGATATGACTTGGTGAACGCCAAACTAAACAGTCTTTTGATTTTGCATAATTCACACGGGCATCCATGGATATGTATTAATCGATTAGCTTTCTTTCTTTCGTTTTTTTCAAGCCTAGCAAAAGAGCTGCTGGCCAACCCTTGCCAACCATTAAGCCCTCAATCATCACGGCCCTCACCCAGTCACCAACAAGGGTCGCCCAACCCTTGCCTTCCAGTTGGCAAGGGTTAGCTGGCGATCCTTGTCAGACTTGGTAGGGAAAAAAAGAAAATAAATAAATAAAGAAGTAAAATTATAAATAAAAAAAAAATTGGTCACATCAACCCCAACCGCCCGATGTAGCTCTACTGGCATCCACGTCGGTGATTTCCGATTAAAATTAATCGGGTAAACTCAATTAACAACACGTGAAAATGTTTATGATTCAATTGACACAATTAAAATAATTTAAATTGAATTGGTCAAAATGTAATAAATTTATGACTTTTTAGACATTTTTTCCTCATAATGTGATTGTACTTTGTAAAATTGATTTGAAACAAGAACTTGAAATCATTATCTGTGCATTTTAGTACGAAAAGATAATAGTAGTATTTATACCCATAAATTCATGCAACCAGCCCGTGACATAGCCATCCCACCAGCCCGACCATGCATGCCGATAGCCTGCTCGTGCCTGGCCATACCACCGGCGTGGCTTGCATCGGACTATATTGAAACTTAACAATATCTCATTTTTCCTCCTCTTAGTACTTCGGGCATAATTTCCTTCAAAGGACTTCCAAATTGCAGGGAAACTTGATTCATCGAAGCTAGACATGTCGGGCTTTCAACCATGCATCATACGACCATATTAGAGCATCTCGAGACACCGGCAATTCGGCGCCGGTGATAATGGGACCGGTCGCTTTGGCGCGTTTCGAGGTCGAGATCTTCCTCAATGAAGAAGCTGCTCGAGCTGCTGAGGGGAGCCATAGCCAATTGCCTTTCCTCCACGGCCGCCTTCGAAGCTTCCGGAGATCTTCGGGTTGCACTTGAATTTCGGTTCTTTCTTGGTTTTTTTTTTTTATTGGTCTTGCCAACCCGGTTAGAACGTGCCCAGTCTTGATTTGGGTCGTAGAGAATGGTGTTTGGAATCCTATAGAAATAATGGAAAGTCAAAGAAGAGAATGTTCTTCAAATCATAACCGACACGATTGTTTTTCAAAGTATATATGGGTGGAGAAATGCATTTAAAGTACAAGAGAACTGAGGCCAAAAAGGGCATCATCTCAAATGAGCTTTGATATTTACCACTGGAAATAAAGATGTACAGCCTGCTTTCAAATCATAGGCAAAGAGTGTTAGTACTTGGATGCTTTGGATAATGTGCAATGAGCAATGTAGTTCTTGAATTTTTAATTTTACTTATTTATTCATTTATATATGTTTTATTGATGTCCACCTTCTAATTAACACTAGATAATATCTACCCATTGATTTTATATGTAAATAGGCGCGTCAACCAGTTCTAAAATGAAGGGGTTCCACTAAATGCATTGATGGAGCATATACGAACTAGTTCTACTATCTAATTAAATTCGGGTTTCGTCCCTTGAAAATTAATAAGGGTATAATGCCATGTCTCTTACAAACAATCTAAGAGTATAGCAGAAAAGAAAAGAAAAAATGGAAGTACGGTGATGGAAAAATTAACGTATTCTCTTATTCTTAAAGCATCTAAAAAAAGATGACCACTTTTGCAAAAACGAGTCGGTATGAAACCATAGGATGACCCATAGAGCACATTCATGCGATGCGATTACTTAATCAATAAGTTAAAACCACCCACCTCCACTAGAAAGTTTCATCTTAGACTTTGGACCCCTACAATTACATTAGTAAACAAATCTTGCAATTCAAGCTCAAGACTAAGAAATTATCATCAGACAAATCAAAGGGAAACGATAAAAACATCATTGTCAAGTATATGGTATTGTTAGAGCATTGTTCTCTAATGAATTTGTCCTCCCAAAAATCCCTCAACTAGAACACCCCCAAAAAAAAAAAAAAAAAAAAGAAAGGTCATCCCCTAATTTTTTATTTTTTTTTGTTTTTGTTTGACATACGAACAACTGCTTTATCGAAAGAAGACAAAAATGCATCGAGCAGAACCAGACTAAGCAATCCCGACCGTCCATCACGCGTTTAAGGCCTCCCGCGTTGGCCCGATTGGATGCGAGACTTTTCATGTGCCAACTTTCCCTATAAATACGCCCCTCCCTCTCGAACGGTCTCACAACGCATACCATACAATTCAGCTATAGTCCTTTCCCTGATCCTTCGTCAATTCTAGTATTCCTAAAAAAAAAAAACCTCCAACCATGGCCGAAGGACACCACCATCACCACCACCACCACCGCAGCCACCACAAGAAGGATGATGCCTTCACAGAGCCTGGGGTCGTCTTCACGGAGCCTACGGTTGATTACAGGAAGGAGGAGAAGCACCACAAGCACCTCCAGCAGCTTGGTGAGCTCGGTGCCGTCGCTGCCGGTGCTTATGCCTTGGTAATAATTATCATCTTCTTTTCAATTCTTTTCAATTCTTTTCCCATTTTATAATTTAGATAAAATTTGCATTTTCACCTTATTGACCTGAATCATCAGGTTATTCACGAGTATTGGATGCAAAATATCTCGATTAAACTCACATATTTCAACTCGACATGATAATGGCATGCCATGCGAGAATGGATGATCCTTATAAATGAATAATAGTTTGAATTTAATTGATTTCCTTCACCCATTAGCTAGAGGAATAAGATTTCCGGCTTAAACAAAAAAACATAGTTGTAATCCATAGCACTATTTACATGATTAAATACTTCTTTTCAAAGTGAATAAATTAAATTTTTTTCTCGAACTTATCCCATGCTCAGAGCTTGTATAAAAAAAATTATACATAATAGAGAATTTTTTTTTTTCCTTTCCTCTTTACCTTAACTCATTTTGTTTCGTGCACGCAATTCCTGATTAATGATGTGCAAAATGCAGCATGAGAAGCATAAGGCCAAGAAGGACCCGGAGCACGCTCACCGGCACAAGATAGAGGAGGAAATAGCTGCCGCCGCTGCCGTCGGGGCTGTCGGGTTCGCCTTCCACGAGCACCACGAGAGGAAGGAGGCCAAGAAAAAAGATAAAGAGTCTCATCATGGCAAGAAGCACCACCATCACTTCTAAACCATGGAAGATCTCCGTCTCTTTTTGCTGCTATCTGCCTTGTTTATGTAATTTTATTTCCTTAGAGACTGCCTTCAATAGTCGCTGTACATTTGCGGAGGGTGGTTCTTGCGTTTACATTTCCACATATTGTTTTAGGTACAATGATTATATTGAATATTACTTTCCAAAACCAGTTAGCACATAGTCTTCGCATAGGATGGATCCACACCCGGTTAGTCAATGTCAATTAACTAAAACGCGATGGCGTCAAATTCAGAAAAATCACTTGATCGCAATGTTATATATAATTATAATTCAAAAAATACGTAAAAAGGCTGTACATGACATAAAAGTATATAAGAGTTTCTTAGAATTGCTGCTTTGAGTCCTCCGATAAGGACACGTCCATTTTCGTTATTTTTTCCAAGTTAGTTCTTTTAAATATGGCTGAGTCAATTAACTGCGATTCAGTTTGAAATGAACTCACAAAATGACATAATTAATAATCTATATTGTCCTAGATGAAGCGGTGTAGGGAAAAGTGTTTAAAAAGTCATAAACATTTTGTATTTGTGCCAATTTAGTCATAAACATTTTTACTTAGTGCCGATTCAGTCCTTTCCGGCTAAATTTGGCCGGATTTTATTGATTGAACACCGGCTGGCTGACGTTGCTGATCAGTCTTGACGTTGACAATTTTTAACAATATTTTAATATTTTTGAATTTTTTTATTTTTCTTTTTATTTTTCTTTTTCATTCCCCTCCTTCAGCCGATCGCCAGACCTCGGCGAATGGCCAGAGCCGACGACCGGCGAGGTCGACCTCGCTAGACCTCGCCAGATCTTGCGACCTAGCGTCGGGCTGGCGAGGCTCGACCTCGCCAAATTGCGGCCTGGGCGGTGCGGTGAGGCACACCCTCGCCGAATTTGGGCGGCGCTGGCGAGGTCGAGCTTCGCTGGCCATGGGCGAGGCTCGACCCCATGGCCAGTGAGGCTCCACCCTTGCCAAATCTGGCAAGGTGGCTAGTGAGGTTGACCTCGCTAACCGTTGCCTCTAGCTGGTCGCCGAGGTTTGGCGACAGGTTAGAGGAAGGGAAAGAAAAAAAAAGAAAAAAAAATTAAAATATTATTAAAAGTTGTCAACATCAGCACCAATCAGGCCATGTTAGCCAATCAGCGTCTAGTTAGCAAGATCCGGCGAAAATTGGTCGAAAATGACTGAATCGGCACTAAGTAAAAAGGTTTAGGACTAAATTGGCACCAAAAAAGGTTTAGAACTAAATTGACATAAATACAAAAGGTTTAGACTTTTTTTAACACTTTTCCCAACAATATATGATGGCTAACCCATTTATATATCCTGAAAAAGGTTCAATAAAGTGTCTTTAATTCCACAAAAGTTATATCTCTTACATCATATAGGAGTTGTCAATAGAATTATCATCATTGGAGGGAAATAGCTCCTTTCTCTCTCTCTCTCTCTCTCTCTCTCTCTTTGATGTAGCCAATATTCAAGACCAACTTGTTCAACCAAGAAGATTAGCATGCATTCAATATCAATGACACTCTGTTTTGTCATAAAGACTTTGTCATTTCTCAAACATTAAAACTTGCATCAAGGCACTTTGGGGCGAGCAAAATCATTGGTAAATATTGTTTCAATTTTAATAGCTTCTAGTTTCTACATACATTAATGACTATTAGTTTCTATGTTTGAGTCTAGCCTCTTACTCTTCTTTTGTTTTGATATAAAAGGTCAATGAGTCTCTATAAATTATAGACCAAATTTCATTCATGAAATTTGCTTAGTGTAACTCTCCGGAACCTTAAAGAGTTCAAATTCCTTGAAAACCTAGAAGAGTTTCCACTCTGTCCTTGAAGAGTCAGGGCTTTTGAAGCCTGCATCTTTGAAGAGTTGCAGCCATCAATCTCGAAGAATTGATGCTATTTCAACTTCCTCGGGGCCTAGAAAAGCAACCATTGAAGTTCCTGTATCTTTTTTTTCATTTTGTCCACCACCGTTTAGCCCACTTTCATAAAATATCAACAAGCCTACAGTGCTTAGTTGAGGAAACTGAAAACACAAAATTTGTGATTCTTCGAGTCTCCATTCTTTTGCTTTGGAATCAGGTCATTTTGATCTGAATCCACTATTTTATGCTCATTTTCTTGAACTAGCATGGAAAAAAAATAATTATTCGATTTTATGACCAAGTTTCCATACGTGTAAGTCACTCTCCCGATTCTATCGTCTAAGTAGCCGATACTCTCTCTCTCTCTCTCTCTCTCTCTCTCTCTCTCTCTCTCTCTCTCTCAAGCGACTTTGTTCCCTAATATCTCTCTACATAGGTACTTATGAGTGTGATGCTATGAGATTGGTCGGAGTCTAGCAAGTTAGAATGATCTTTGATTATTGAGAGTATAGCACCACAACACAAACCCTTAACCTATGTGATTCTTAAACTATTCGAAAACATGTCAATAATCTACTCATAGGATGTTTCTTAAAGCTTTGGAAGTTACGTATTTGATTTGAGTGTTTTTGGTTTTGGTTGGAAAGGGCAATCTATAAATATATATAGTCAAATCAAACTTCAATCTTGACTACAATTTAAATATGCAGGTCTCTATTCACAAGCTATTTGTATTCATACATAGGCCTCGTGGATGGTTGGCAAATGAAAAAAGGGAAAAATGAAAAGAGAAGAGAGAAAAGAAAATGAAAAATAGAAAAATATCATAAAATCAAAAGAATTACAAAAATTGCTTTTACAAAAAAGAGAAGAGATTAAAGTGTATTTTTAGTTAAGGGAATTCCCCCTATTTCCTTTTCTTTTCTGGATCTTTCTCCTCTGTAGTTCTATCTACATAGTAGCCTATAGTTCTTCACTGTGCTTTTAATTCCAAGTGCGAGTAATTTCGTTGTGTTTGCGTTGCAATCTATTCTCTAGCTAAGTGTCCATACCCTATTGAATCTCCACAAGGCAAAAGGGTTTTGAGCAGTTTTTGAAGTGCTAGTTGGCTGGTATAATACCACTGAATCGGATCTGAAATTTCAAGTAGGTGTCGCCTTATTGGAAGGGTATGAATAGCTTTAAAAAAATGCTAAATAGGATAGCTACAAAACTGCAGCAAGAAAGAAATTCATCGAATTTGAGACACGAATTGCCCTAATTAAGGGAACAGTATGATAGGACAACTCCCACTTGTCCATTGCCGATAGCGGGGAATGCAAATGGTATCATATGGCATGGCTCTCATACATCGACTTTGCTGGCCATGGAGTATGCAGATATGTACAGTGTCCACCCATATATGCCATAAGAAGCACGAGCATTATGTGCACGCACAAGAGTGAGAACCGTTGTCAACCGTGAAGAACTCAAGGCCATGGAGCATGCATATATATATAGTGGCATCATATGCCCTAAGAAGTACCAGCAATGCGAGTGCACGCACGCGGGAGTGAGACAATTGGCACAATGAATTTCATGTTCATTTGAATTTATAATAAGCAATTCATACATGACGCAAATCATATTAGGAATATCGAATGAGATTCTTCTCGCACATTCTGATGTCTGTCTTTAGTCAGTAAATGATCATCTTTAACCTAATAAATAAGTCTCTAATCGACTGCTGAAAACATTCCCCTGAAGCGCACGAGACAGCCACTTGCAACAAAAAATGATTGAAGAAAACTTAGAGACACAGAAAGAAGCCCAGGTCTGGACAAAATGCCCAACTGCCTCGCAATTGTCTCTTTTCTTTCACCTCCTTTCGCTTTGTTGTCGGCAAACTTAGTCAAGGGATGTTACAATTGGCGGAGGTAAAAGCAACATAAGATTACACAGTGACGAGATCAGGTGTTTCTGCTTCAACGGATAGAAAAGTAGTGTGTACTTTATCCAGCCAACCATCTAACCGATCTCGCAAGGATTTAACTTGCAGAATGCCCAGAACTCTTGGTTGGACCCATGAGACATGCACTGTTCCCTCTACTTGGACTTTGAGATTAACCAGAATTGAAGAGAAATAGCGAAGAACAAAAGTTTTTCACTGCCCATGTGTTTGTGGGATCAGACCAAGGAGAAAAAGAGTGGTTCTTTTATGCTCTCTTAATTAGGTATAAAGCTTCCACCCATCCATATGACTATCAATTATTCATTTTTTGAAACATCTAAACCACTAATCTATCCAGATGAAGTTCATTCTGTCTTCAAGCTTCGTGTATACAGCTGCACCATAAGGCTAAGTCAAACTATAACCAAATGAACTCTAAACTAGAGAAGGATCATATACACACAGCCAGAATAATGATGACGTCCAATCTACTCATCCAATGTCATAGAAAACAGCATGACACAACCACCAAGGGAAATACAAAAGAATCAGGAAAACTTACAGAAAGGCTCTTCATGAGAAGGTGCTCAACATGAGCTACACAAAGACTTTGGGCTTTCATCAATAACGCTGGGTGGAATTGTCCTATCTTCTGATGCATGGCTGCAGGATAAGATTGTATATTTTATATGTGGAGGAATACACAGTTATAATGCAAAATGTGAAATAATAAGTATGACAGAAATGGAGATAAGAAAAGAATTGAAAGCGAGACCTGAATATGATTTCCATTAGGCAGAGAATGTTGATTTTCTCCAATAGTTTTTTGTCATTTTCGACCAAACCAGGTTGTGCATTGAGAGTAGCATAGTTGTCAATAGCGTTGCAAATCACCAGCATTAAATGCCTTGAGAATATAGTACATCCACTCAACCTTTGTTCCCAAGAGGCTCTTTATCTATCAAATTTGTTAAAACAAATCAAGTTATTAACACGATGATTAACAAAAAAATGAAACAAATAAGGGCAAATTGGAAAGGACCATGTAACCAAAAAGCAAGTTATGCTTGAAGTTGCTTCGTAGAAAATGTCATCAACATAACATTAATAGCTACACAATGAACATGTGTTACAAATGTGCCTCAAGTGAATCTAGGAAAAGCGTTAATGAGACCTACAACTAAGAATTTGATGCAAAAAATACAATAGATAGAAAATCTTGATTGTATTTGGCAGTCATGATAAAATTCAAGATATAATAAAATTTATCTTATTTTTCATTTGATACGTGCTCAAAATAGGATAAAGTCAGATATAAGAGGGATATAAACTGGAGAAAATTATTTCATGGGAGGGTGGAATAAATGTGGATATGATTTATAATATTCATATTAAGAAAATTATTTTTATCGGAAACTAAACTTCTTTAATTAACAAAATTAACAAACTTAAAATTATTCAACCAAAAAAATTAACAAAATTAAAATATATTTCAATATATAAATAATATTTGACACTTTTGGTTTAAAAATCTAGATCCAAAAACTTTAGCAAAAAATAAAATAAAGTTAATGGTTAAATTTTTACTAAATTGGATTATTCCACTCATACCTAATATATCGACTACATAATGACGAAGGGGGTTGGGCTTGGTCGGGTTGGCACAATCAACTTATTTGGGCCCTAAGGCCCAAACTCCGGGCTGCAGAGGGATTCTCGTAGGAATATAAATGACAATTCGGGTTTAATAATATAGATCCAAAAAATTTAGCAAAAAATAAAATAAAGTTAATGGTTAAATTTTTACTAAATTGGATTATTCCACTCATACCTAATATATCGATTACATAATGAGGAAGGGTGGCAATTGGGTTGGGCTTGGTCGGGTTGGCACAATCAACTTATTTGGGCCCTAAGGCCCAAACTCCGGGCTGCGAAGGGATTCTCGTAGGAATATAAATGACAATTCGGGTTTAATAATATAGATCCAATAACTTCAAGCCCCCCCTAAAAAAAAAGTAATAAAGTTAATGGTTGGATTTTCATTGAATTAGGTGATTCCGTGCTTACCTAATATATCGACTTACATAATGAGGAGGCAGTGACAATTGGGTTGGGCCGGGTAGGCCCGACAAAATCAACTTATTTGGGCCTTAAGGCCCAAACTACGGGCCTTGGAGGGATTCTCGTAGGAATATAAATGACACTTTGGGTTTAATAATATAGATCCAAAAACTTCAGCCAAAAAAAATAAAAATAAAGTTAATGGTTGAATTTTCACTGAATTAGATGATTTGGTGCTTACCTAATATATCGACTTACATAATGAGGAAGGAGTGGCAATTGGGCTAAGGTGGGTTGGGCTATGTCGATCAGGCCCATCTTCTCTCGAGATGGCCTGGTAAAAGGCTTGGCCCTAATTGAATTATATGGGCCCGAAGGCCCAAACTCCGGGCCCATCTACTTGACCGGTGGCCGTTGGGCTAGCAGGGCTTTGCCAGTGGGCCTCCAAAAGCCCAAAAAAGGAATTTTCCTCCTCTGATTAATCTCCATTTTCGTCTCAAAATTCTCCTTTCCTTAACTCGTCGGATTGATATGTTGCTAATGACCAATTACAATTATAACCATCAATTTGTCTCAAATGAACCTAGAAAATTACTTATTACACCTAAATATTTTGTACAGAAGTCAAATCAGTTCTAAAACTTTTGAATTTTTGCTATTGTAATCCTAAGTCTTTACAGGAAATTTTAATATAATCCTTTTGATTTTTCATCGGAGATCGCTGACGTGACAACAGGCCATGTGCCTCTCTATGCAAGACAACTCTATCATTAGGTCATGGAAAAAGAGCTTTGTATTTCAAAATCTTGCAATTTTGCGTAGCTACATAAACTCTAGACTCTCATGGCTTGATCGGATTTAGTCTTCTCCCGCGAGGATGCGATAGATAATCGAACGTTTTCTTATGTGTAGATCCCGTTAGATTCCGTTTCGACGTGTGCGTCAGGCGGTACTCTAGCTATGCAATGCCGGACAAGGCTGCTCCACGCAAGGATTTCGTCGTGTCACGCTGCTGCATCTTGGGATTATGTGAAGAAGTCGATGCTGGCTGAATTCTCGTGACGGTGAGAGCATTATCACACGGCATGGACGACGCGTTAAGGCGAACGAGGCGAAGACACGCCATCGTCGGAGCGTTCATTTTGGTTTTGTTGACAAAGACGAAGTCGCCGACGCGGCGAAGACCCGCCGTCATCCGAGTATGCATTTTAGGGGCGAACGCGAAGGCACCAAAAACCGACACGCGACTTCAGGAGGAGTGCACTGGGCCATATGTGCCCCTGATAAAACCATAGAAGACACAAAAACATGGAATTGTTATGTCAAAACGCGTTTGATTTTTTTAGAAAAGTCTTCATGCCACCACACGTCATCTCAAATCTTTGCAAAGTTGTTGTAAGATATTGGAAGGTTCTTTTATTTTGGTGAAAAAGAAATTTAAATATGACTAATTTGGTGAACATCAAACTAAGCAGTCTCTTGGTTTTGCATAATGCACACACGGCATCCATGTATATGTATTAATCGATCAGCTTTCTTTCTTTCTTTTTTCCTTCCAAGCCAAGCAAAAGAGCTGCTGGCCAACCCTTGCGAGCCATGAAGCCTCAATCATCGTGGCCTTCACCTAGTCACCAACAAGGGTCGCCCAGCCCTTGCCTTTCAGCTCGCAAGGATTAGCTGGCAATCCTTGTTGGACTTAGTAAGAAAAAAAAATAAAAAAAATAAAAAAAGAAGAAAAATCATAAAAAAATTGGTCACATTATTCCCAACAGTCCTATGTAGTACTACTGGCATCCACATCAATGATTTCCAATTAAACTTAGTCAGGTAAAACTCAATTGGTAACACGTGAAAATGTTTAGGACTCAATTGACGCAATTGAAAGGATTATAATTGAATTGGTTAAAATGTAATAGATTTATGACCTTTTAGATGATTTTTTTTTTCATAATGGTGACTGTACTTTGTAAAATTGATTTGAAACAAGAATTTGAAATCATCATCTTTGTATTTCAGTACGAAAAGATAATAGTAGCATTCATGCCCATAATTCATGCAACCAGCCCGCGACATGGCTGGCCCGCCAGCCCAACCATGAGTGTCGATAGCCTGCTCGTGCCTAGCCATACCACCCGCGTGGCCTGCATCGTACTCTAGTGAAACTTAACAATATCCCAGATTTCCTCCTCTTAGTACTTCGAGTATAATTTCCTTCAAAGGACTTCCAAATTGCAGGAAAACTTGATTCATCGAAGCTATACATGTCGAGCTTTCAACCATGCATCATACGACCATATTAGAGCATCTCGAGACACCGGCAATTCAGCGCCGGCAATAATGGGACCAGTCGCTTTGGGGCGTTTCGAGGTCGAGATCTTTCTTAATGAAGAAGCTGCCCGAGCTGCTGAGCGAGCCATAGCCAATTGCCTTTCCTCCATGGCCGCCTTCGAAGCTTCCGGAGATCTTCAGGCTGCGCTTGAATTTCGGTTCTTTCTTGGTTTTTTTTATTGGTCTTGCCAACCTAGTTAGAACATGCCTAGTCTTGATTTTGGTCGCAGGGAATGTTGTTTGGAATCCTATTGAAACAATGGAAAGTCAAAGAAGAGAATGTTCTTCAAATCATAACTGATGTGGTTGTTTTTCAAAGTATATATGGGTGGAGACATGCATTCAAAGTACGAGAGAACCAAGGCCAAAAAGGGCATCACCTCAAACGAGCTTTGATATTTATCACTGGAAATAAAGATGTACAGTCTGCTTTCATGCCATAGGCAAAGAGTGTTAGCACTTGGATGCTTTGGATAATGTGCAATGGGTGATGTAGTCCTTGGATTTTTAATTTTACTTATTTATTCATTTATATATGTTTTATTGATGTCTACCTTCTAATCAACACCAAATAATATCTACCCCATTGATTTTATATGTATATAGGCACGTCAGCCAATTCTAAATGAAGGGGTTCCACTAAATTAAATAACAAAAATAAAGTCAATGGCACCAGCATCTAATAATCTCAAGAAGAAAGGGTATAAAATTGTTCACATTCAAGGGAGCTACTAACCATCCCCGAGGTGTCATATGGCACAAATAAAAATCTGAGTTGATTTAGCTTTGTCTGTCAAGTAGAATCAGAACGAGACTATCCATCGTGCCTCAAGATCATGGAATGTCATTACATACACTAGGAGCATTTGTTTTTCCAACTATTCCACATGTTTTTATAAGTAGACAAAGGCATCAGCAAATGCATTGATGGAGCATATACGAACTAGTTCTGCTATCTAATTAAATTCAGGTTTCGTCCCTTGAAAATTAATAGGGATATAATGCCATGCCTTACAAACAATTTAAGAGTATAGCAGGAAAAGCAAAAAAAAAAAAATGGAAGTTTGGTGATGGAAAAATTAACATATTCTCTTATTCTTAAAACATCTAAAAGGAGATGATCACTTTTGCAAAAATGAGTCGGTATGAAACTACGGGACAACCCATAGAGCACATTCATGTGATGCAATTAATTAATCGATAAGTTAAAACCACCCCCTCCACCAGAAAGCTTCATCTTAGACTTTGGACCCCTACAATTACATTTTTAAACAAATCTTGCAATTCAAGCTCAAGACTAAGAAATTATCATCAGACAAATCAAAGGGAAACGATAAAAACATCATTGTCAAGTATATGGTATTGTTATAGCATTGTTCTCTAATGAATTTGTCCTCCCAAAAATCCCTCAACTAGAAACCCCCCCCCGCCCCCCTCTCCCCCTCCCCCAACCCATCGAAAGAAGACAAAAATGCATCGAGCAGAACCAGACTAAGCAATCCCGACCATCCATCACGCGTTTAAGGCCTCCCGCGTTGGCCCGATTGGGTGCGAGACTTTTCATGTGCCAACTTTCCCTATTAATACTTCCCTCCCTCTCGAACGGTCTCACAACGCATACCATACAATTCAGCTATAGTCCTTTCCCTGATCCTTCGTCAATTCTAGTATTCGTCAAAAAAAAAAAAAAACAACCTCCAACCATGGCCGAAGGACACCACCATCACCACCACCACCACCGCAGCCACCACAAGAAGGATGATGCCTTCATGGAGCCTACGGTCAATTACAGGAAGGAGGAGAAGCACCACAAGCACCTCCAGCAGCTCGGCGAGCTCGGTGCCGTCGCTGCCGGTGCTTATGCCTTGGTAATAATTATCATCTTCTTTTCAATTCTTTTCCCATTTTATAATTTAGATACAATTCACGTCTTCACCTTATTGACCTGAATCATCAGGTTATTCATGAGCATTGGATGCAAAAGATCTCGATTAAACTCACATATTTCAACTCGACATAATAATGGCATGCCATGCGAGAATGGATCATCCTTATAAATGAACAATAGTTTGAATTTAATTGATTTCCTTCACCCATCAGCTAGAGGAATAAGATTTCCCTACAATTGGCTTAAACAAAAACTTGTAATCCATAGCACTATTTACAGGATCAAATGCTTCTTTTCAAAGTGAATAATTTTTTTTTTCTCGAACTTATCCCATGCTCAGAGCTGGTATAAAAAAAAGTATACATAATAGAGAACTTTTTTTTTTGCTCCTTTCCTCTTTACCTTAACTCATTTTGTTTCGTGCACGCAATTCCTGATTAATGATGTGCAAAATGCAGCATGAGAAGCATAAGGCCAAGAAGGACCCGGAGCACGCTCACCGGCACAAGATAGAGGAGGAAATAGCTGCCGCCGCTGCCGTCGGGGCTGTCGGGTTCGCCTTCCACGAGCACCACGAGAGGAAGGAGGCCAAGAAAAAAGATAAAGAGTCTCATCATGGCAAGAAGCACCACCATCACTTCTAAACCATGGAGGATCTCCGTCTCTTTTTGCTGCTATCTGCCTTGTTTATGTAATTGTATTTCCTTAGAGACTGCCTTCAATAGTCGCTGACACGCTGTACATTTGCGGAGGGTGGTTCTTGAATCTTGAATTCTGCTGCTTGTGAATGCTTCCCTGAGAGGATGAGCATGGGTTCGGGCTTTGTCTTGTACAGGTTGTATCTTGGGTGTTCTGATGATCTGATTCCTTGCGTTTACATTTCCACATATTGTTTTAGGTACGGTGATTATATTGAATATTATTTTCCAAAACCCATTAGCACACAGTCTCCGCATACGATGGATCCACACCCGGTTAGTCATTGTCAATTAACTAGAACGCGATGGCGTCAAATTCAAAAAAATCACTTATCGCAATGTTATATATAATTATAATTCAAAAAAATACGTAAAAAAGCTGTACATGACATAAAAGTATATAAGAGTTTCTTAGAATTGCTGTTTTGAGTCCTCCGATGAGGACACGTCCATTTTCGTGATTTTTTCCAAGTTAGTTCTTCCAAATATGGCTGAGTCAATTAACTGCAATTCATTTGAAATGAACTCATAACATAATTAATAAAGTATATTGTCCCAAATGAAGCGATATAGGGAAAAGTGTTTAAAAAGTCATAAACCTTTTGTATTTGTATCAATTTAGTCATAAACCTTTTTACTTAGTGCCGATTTAGTGCTTTCTAGCCAATTTTGCTGATTGAATGCCGGCCGGCTGATGTGGCCTTATCAGTGCTGACATGGACAACTTTTAATAATATTTTTATATTTTTAAATTTTATGTTTATTTTTATTTTTATTTTTATTTTATTTTTTCCTTCCCCTCCTCCAGCCGGTTGCCAAACCTTGGCGAATGGCCAGAGGCGACGCCTGGCGAGGCCGACCTCGCCAGATCTTGCGACCTAGCGCTAGGCTGGCGAGGCTCGACCTCGCCAAATCGTGGCCTAGGCATTGCTGACGAGGCTCACCCTCATCGGATCTGGGCGACGCTGGCAAGGTTGAGCCTCATTGGCCATGGGCGAGGCTCGACCCCATGGCCAGTGAGGCTCCACCCTTGTTAGATTGGGTGAGGGTGAGCCTCGTCGCCTAGCGCGAGGCCGCAGTGCGAGGCCGCCCTCATGGCCACTGGCGAGGTGGCCAATGAGGTTGACCTCGCCGACCGTTGCCTCTGGCTAGTCGCCGAGGTCTGGCGATCGGTTGGAGGGGGAGAAGAAAAAAGAAAAAAAGAAAAAAAGAAAAAAAAGAAAAAAAAAAATATTAAAATATTATTAAAAGTTGTCCACGTCAGCACCGATCAGGCCATGTCAGCCGATTGGCATCTGGTCAGCAAAATCCTGTGAAAATTGGTCGGAAATGACTAAATCGGCACTAAGTAAAAATGTTTAGGACTAAATTGGCACCAAAAAAAGGTTTAGGACTAAATTGACACAAATACAAAAGGTTTATGACTTTTTTTAACACTTATCCCAACAATATATGATGGCTAACACTTATCCCAACAATATATGATGGCTAACCCATTTATATATCCTGAAAAAGGTTCAATAAAGTGTCTTTAATTCCACAAAAGTTATATCTCTTACATCATATAGAAGTTGTCAATAAAATTATCATCATTGGAGGGAAATAGCTCCTTTCTCTCTCTCTCTCTCTCTCTTTGATGTAGCCCATATTCAAGACCAACTTGTTCAACCAAGAAGATTAGTGTGCATTCAATATCAATGACACTCTGTTTTGTCATTTTGTCATTTCTCAAACATTAAAACTTGCATCAAGGCACTTTGGGGCGAGCAAAAGCATTGGTAAATATGTTTCAATTTTAATAGCTTCTAGTTTCTACGTACATTAATGACTATTAGTTTCTATGTTTGAGTCTAGCCTCTTACTCTTCTTTTGTTTTGATATAAAAGGTCAATGAGTCTCTATAAATTATAGACCGAATTTCATTAATGAAATTTGCTTAGTGTAACTCTCTAGAACCTTAAAGAGTTCAAATCCCTTGAAAACCTAGAAGAGTCTCCACTCTGTCCTTGAAGAGTCAGGGCTTTTAAAGCTTGCATCTTTGAAGAGTTGCAGCCATCAATCTCGAAGAATTGATGCTATTTCAACTTCCTTGGGGGCCTAGAAAAGCAACCATTGAAGTTCCTGTACTTTTCTTCATTTTGTCCACCACCGTTTAGCCCACTTTCATAAAATATCGACAAGCCTACAGTGCTTAGTTGAGGAAACTGAAAACACAAAATTTGTGATTCTTCAAGTCTCCATTCTTTTGCTTTGGAATCAGGTCATTCTAATCTGAATTGACTATTTTATGCTCATTTTCCTGAACTAGCATGCAAAAAAGAAATTATTCGATTTTATGACTAGGTTTCCATACGTGTAAGTTGCTCTCCCGATTCTGTCGTCTAAGTAGCTGATTCTCTCTCTCTCTCTCTCTCTCTCTCTCTCTCTCTCTCTCTCTCTCTCTCTCTCAAGCGACTTTGTTCCCTATTATCTCTCTACGTAGGTACTTATGAGTATGATGCTACAAGATTGGTCGGAGTCTAGCGAGTTAGAATGATCTTTGATTATTAAGAGTATAGCACCACAACACAAACCCTTAACCTACGTTCCCGATATTGTGTGATTCTTAAACTATTCGAAAAACATGTCAATAATCTAATTATAGGATGCTTCTTAAAGCTTTGGAAGTTACGTATTTGATTTGAATGTTTTTGGTTTTTGTTGGAAAGGGCAATCTATAAATATATGTAGTCAAATCAAACTTGAATCTTGACTACAATATAAATATGCAAGTCTCTATTCACAAGCTATTTGTATTCATACATAGGCCTCGTGGATGGTTGGCAAAGGGAAAAAGGGGAAAATGAAAAGAGAAGTGAGAAAAGAAAAGGAAAAATAGAAAAATATCAGAAAATCAAAAGAATTACAAAAATTGCTTTTACAAACAAGAGAAGAGATTAAAGTGTATTTTTAGTTGAGGGAATTCCCCCCGTATTTCCTTTTCTTTTCTGGATCTTTCTCCTCTGTAGTTCTATCATACATAGTAGCCTGTAGTTCTTCACTGTGCTTTTAATTCCAAGTGCGAGTACTTTCTTTGTTTTTACGTTGCAATCTATTCTCTAGCTAAGTGTCCATACCCTATTGAATCTCCACAAGGCAAAAGGGTTTTGAGCTGTTTTTGAAGTGCTAGTTGGCTGGTATAATACCACTGAATCGGATTTGAAATTTCAAGCAGGTGTCGCCTTATTGGAAGGGTCTGAATAGCTTTACAAAAAAGGCTAAATAGGATAGCTACAAAACTGCAGCAAGAAAGAAATTCATTGAATTTGGACATGGATTGCCCTAATTAAGGGAACAGTATGATAGGACAACTCCCACTTGTCCATTGCCGATAGCAGGGAACACAAATGGTATCATATGGCATGGCTCTCATACATTGACTTTGATGGCCATGGAGTATGCATTGTGAAAGCTAGTATGAGCACCTAAAGGGGGGGTGAATAGGTGCAGAAACAATTTGCGAGATATGTGCAGTGTTAATCAATAGATTATGAAAAGGAAATTCTCTCTTGTAAACAAAACCAGTTACGATCAAAGTAAAAGAGTGTAGAGAAGAGAATATGAACACAGAGATTACAGTGGTTCGGCTTAACTCAAGCCTACGTCCACCCTTCCGCACTGACGGCCCACTGGTTGGATTTTACTATGAACAAAAGAGTTGTTACAGTTAGGCTCTTCCTTCATTCCATAGTGTAGAGACTCTACTACACTTCCTCAAGGTCTCTCAATGGTATAGACTCTCTTTTGCGTACAAGATTTTGCTTAATAATTTAATTGACTAAGAACAAAGAGCTTCAGACTTTGGAATTCTTCTATTGTGCACACACTCGAACAATTGAAACGTCTTCCTTATATACTCCTTTATGCCATCATACCCGTTGGCACTTACCAAAGGAATTCTTCCAATCTACCCATTGGACAGAATCAATTAGGAAGATCTTCGAGCTATTTAAGGAACATGATGATAGCCCATCAATCCTGCTCGCCCATACAATCAGGATCTTGGTTTTCATAAGTAGAACCTTCCAAGTATACTTTGCCAATCAACGGATCCACGATTCCCAAATCAATCTTGATTAGAATAAAGGATTCCGTCATGCTATATCCAGCTAAGAGATCTTCTCCAGTCAATAAAGTTAAATCCTTGACGAAACATCCAGTTCTGGATAAGTCTTATTCGACGGACTAGAAGCTGTCAATGAGGATAGACTTTGAGTCTTGAGTCTGGCAATCTGAAGGTCTTCAGACTTTGATGGAAGAGTCTGCAAGTCTTCAGACTAGACTGATGGAAACGTTTTGTCAGCTTCAAAACACTCAAGAAAGATTTCTCCAACAATCTCTCCCTTTTTGATGGTGACAAAACTTTCCTGCAGATTTGGATAACTTTGACCTGCAAAACATTACTTCAAGCAAATATGGATATCTCACAAAGATAAATGGCTTAGTAATAACACTAGAATCTGCATCCACAGAAAGTAGGTTAGTCTTATGAACAAGGCCATGAGATATCAATAATACTTAAGATAAACAAATGTTCAAACAGTCAATTTCAAATCTAGTCCAAATCCAAACAGCCAAACATAAACATCAAGTCAATCAAAAAAGTTTTAAATCCAAATAGTCAGTCAAATCTGCACATCTCTCCCCCTTTTTGTCATCATTAAAAAGGTAGAGATGGAAAGAGAATGAAATTAAGATGGCTTGGGAACATGAACAAGCTGGAAATCTCCCATTGACTGGACAATGCCTTCCAGCTTTTTCAAGTCCTCCTTTAGTTGCGCTACTTCTTCACCCTAAGCATTTGCCTGAACTTGAAGAACAAGGGCTTGGAGTTGATCATTCAAAGAAACCGAAGAAGCTTGTCCTGCATTCTGCATATTCTGAAGTTCGCATCCCAGAGCATAGATTTGACCTTTCATCTCCAAAAGAACATCAAGAATTCTGTGAAAGTCTGTTGAATTATCAGTCTGAGTACTTGCTTCTGCACAATCAAATGGTGTATAAGCAGGAGATGGTGAATCAGCATTGTTACATAGATTGGGCGATGAAACATCGTGTCCCTCCTCAGGAAATTGTGAGGCATAGATGTCCGCTAGATCTGCTGGAGAGCGACTTACTCCTTCACTGGTGGCAGGGATTGAGGATGTTCCTTTTTTCTCAGGATCTCCCCCTATTTCCATGCCTTTAGGTGGAGAAGAGTGTTCCTCATGTTCTTTTTCTACTCTCTTCTTCTTCTTCTTCTTCTTCTTCTTCTTCTTCTTCAATTCTTTCCTCTTGTGCATCTCTCTCCTCTGCTTCTTTCTCAAAATCTTCACTTTCTCCAGTTCTCTGTTCTGTTTCAGCCGTGTCTTTTTCCTGTCTCTCCATTGATTCTGGTGCAGAACGACTCAAGTTCTTCAATGCCATTGTAGAAAAGGTGATATCATCCTCATCCTCTTCATCCTCAATGATGAGAGCTCTTCTTTTTCTTGGATGGAGCAACCATGGGCTCATTTTCTTTCCTTTTTGCAGCCGAAGAGATTTGATGAGTCTTGACAGGGGTTTTCTCCTTGAACTTCTCCAACTCATTGTTGAGTTCCTTCAGACGGATTTTAGAGACCATTTTCAGTCCTACCACCATTTGATCGCACGCTCGACCACAAAGAATTCGGGGAGGCTGAATATTTAAATGTCTGAATAACTTGGTTATAAGAGCTGTGTACGGGAGTTGACCCTTGTCCTTCACCACTGCCTTGTACATGTGAAACATAATGGTGTGTGGAAGAGAGAATTTTTTACCAGCATTGATGGCATACATCAGCTTTGCCTCCGAGTTTGAAACGTCAGTTTTTGAAGTTGATTTCGGTCTAAGGCAGTTAATCACAATCTTGTGAAGCAAAATGTTGGTTGCATTCATCATCGAATAGGAAATCTTTTCTTCCATTCTTCTATCCTTAACAAGTTCTAACGTTGCACGAGCAATAGACACATTGATAGGTTGATATCTCCCTCTTTCAACCCCAATCACATCAGCCAATGTATTCATGTCAACCACATAGTCCTGATCTTGAACGCTAAAAGAAAATCTATTTGCATCCAAGAAACTTAGATTTGAATAGAAATAAGCAACAAGTTTAGCATAACTTTCTGTAGATTCAGAACAAAACTGTTCGAGTTGAAGAAGAGTGAATTTTTCCTGCAGATTGACATTCACGGAGTCAAGAAAATCAAAATCCACACTTTTAGGGTTTATTACCCCACGCTTTAGCAACTTAGAGTACAGTTGCTTGTGGTCATCCGATCGAAACAAGTCTGTCCTTTTACTTCGGATTTTTGTTGCAACACCCATTCTTGGTTTAAACTGACTGTACATCCTATCATCGTCATTCCCATATGGATGACTCAGCCCTCTAACACGTGGATCAGTTGTGATATTTGCCAATGCTTCTTCCGCCGATCCAGCAGGGGCAATTCCCAATCGTTCCATTATGCGTAGAAAATAGGTTTCATTTTGATACCCTTTTTCTTTCAAAAATTCATCAATGTAGTTCAAAGGAGTACCACCCCTCTTCAAAGCATGGTAAAGCTTATAAATGAAGCCAGGTTTAAGAGTTCTTACGGGTTATGCGTCTTCGATGATTTCTTCCTCTTCTTGATGTGAAACATTCTAAGGTCTAGGAGGAGAAGACGAACGCTGCTGAGAATGTTATGGGCTCTGTCACTGATGATGAGATTCTTCTTCCTCGGTGAGATCAAAGTGCGTAGGCCCCTCACGCATTTGCTGTGGTCCTCTGTTCGCGATCCTTGAAGACTTTCTTTGGGACGACATCTTTCACAATCTTTGAGAGATTCCAAGCTTATTTTCCAAGAAAGATGACAACTTTTCGAAGATTAAACAAGAAAAGAGGATAGAAATGGAAGATCGAAACTCTCTTAGGGTTTGTGAGAGTGAAACAAAGAGGAACCGACATTATATAAGGCAGTCGAAGCGAGGCATACGGATCGTCGTAAAAGAAATGTAAAGATGCTTTTTTAAAAAATTAATTGCCTTTTTTAAAAATCGGATAACTGTCATTTCAAAAGTAACATCTTTTTCAAAAAGGAAAAAATTGCAATAATCACGGAAATTGAAAATAGCAACAATCAATTAAGAATAGATAATCGTACCTTTTCGGGATTTGATCTGAGAGATAATAAAAACAACTTACAGTCAAAAATCTTGATTGTCTGAGTCTTAGTGTCTTTAGACTTTCAGTCCCGGGTTTGAACTTCCTCAGACTTTAGGATATTGAGTCTGGAACGAATAGCTTGAAATTGATTTTTCTCCAAAGGCTTTGTAAGTATATTCGCCAGTTGATTCTTTGAGTCAATGAACTGAATCGAAACTTCTCCATTTTGAACATGATCTCTAATGAAGTGATGTCGAATCTCTATATGTTTTGCCCTTGAGTGAAGAATCGGATTTTTGGTGAGATTGATTGTGATGGTGTTGTCGCATTTGATTTCAGTGCATGAATCTTCAATTCTAAAGTCTTTTAATTGTTGTTTTATCCATAGAATTTGTGAACAACTTCTTCCAAGAGCTACATATTTTGCTTCTACTGTAGAAAGAGCTACTGTACTTTGCTTCCTTGAAAACCAAGACACTGTCCTACTTCCAAGTAGTTGACAGGTGCTCGAGGTGCTCTTTCTATCAACTCTGCATCCGGCTAGGTCTACGTCTGAGTATCCAAGAAGAGTAAAGTCTCATTCTTTAGGATACCAGAGACCTATGTTTGAGGTTGAGGCAATGTATTTGATAATACGCTTTGCAGCACTCAGATGAGATTCTTTAGGGTCTGATTGAAATCTGGCACAAATGCAAACACTAAACAAAATGTCAGGTCTAGAAGTAATAAGATAAAGAAGTGAACCAATCATGCTCTTGTATAGCTTCTGGTCAACTTTCTTTCCTCCTTTATCTTTGTCTAGCTTCAAGGAACTTGACATTGGTATGTCGGTCTTTTTGCAATTTTCCAGCCCAAATTTCTTGACAAGTTCATTGGCATATTTTTCTTGATGAATAAAAGTTCATTCCTTCAGTTGTTTCACTTGAAGCCCAAGAAAGAAGGTTAGCTCACCCATCATGCTAATTTCAAATTCATCCTGCATAGACTTAGAGAATTTCTTGCATAGACTTTCATTAGAGGATCCAAAAATAATATCAACATAAATTTGAACAAGTAGAAAACTTTTGCTTTCTCTTTTGATAAACAATGTAGTATCTACTTTACCTTTGACAAAGCCATTTTGGATTAAAAACTTACTTAGTCTATCATACCAAGCTCGAGTGCTTGCTTTAGACCATATAGAGCCTTTTTTAGTCTGAAAATAGAGTATGGTTTCCTTGAGTCTTCAAAACCGGGTGGTTGTTCCACATAGACTTCCTATTGGATAAATCCATTTAGGAAAGCACTTTTGACGTCCATTTGGAATAACCTAAAATTTTTATGACAAGCAAAAGTAAGTAATAATCTAATTGCTTCTAACCTTACTACTGGTGCGTAAGTCTCATCATAGTCTATCCCTTCTTCTTGTGTATATCCCTTGGCCATGAGTCTTGCTTTGTTTCTTACAACTTTTCCTTTCTCGTTCATCTTGTTTTTGAAAACCCATTTAGCTCCAATGATGGATTTGCCTTTTGGTTTAGGAGTCAATTCCCATACATCATTGATACTGAATTGCCTGAGTTCTTTTTGCATGGCTTTAATCCAGCTTTCATCAGTTAGAGCTTTTTCTATACTTTTGGGTTCTATTTTAGAAATAAGAGCCACAGCACTAGACTCTTCGCGCCTTTTGGATCTTGTGTGAATTCCTTCATTAATATCGCCGATAATCAGATCTGTGGGATGACTGGACTTATGCTTCCAGTTGCTGGTTGATTTGTCAGACTGTTGATCTTTTTCTTCATTTGAATCTTCGACTATCATTTGTTGCCGGTCTTCTGAAGTTTGAGCTGCTTCTGGAGATATAAACTTTGTAGAGTCTAGAGTAGGTTCAGATTCTTCAAGATGAGTCTAAATCGATTCACTTTGCATAGAGTCTTGAAATTTGACATTCATTGATTCCTTCGCAGATTGAGTCTTTTTGTTGTATACTCTATAAGCTTTGCTTGTGGTCGAATATCCAAGGAAGATCCATTCGTCTGATTTTTCTTCAAACTTCCCAACTCGATCATTTGCATTTTTCAAAATAAAACATTTACATCCAAACACGTGAAAATATGAAATAATGGGTTTCTTACCTTTGAATAACTCATAGGAGTTTTCTCCAAAATAGGCTTTAGAAAAACTCTATTTATAATATAACATGCTGTTGAAACTGCTTCAGCCAAAAAAAACGTGAAGAGATGTTATTTTCAATTAAAAGAGTTCTAGTCATCTCTTGCAAAGATCTATTCTTCCTTTCCACAACTCCATTATGTTTTGGAGTATATGGAGAAGAGAACACATGCTGAAAACCAGATTCATCACAGAACTTAGCAAAATCTTGATTTTCAAATTCACCTCGGTGGTCGGTCCGTATACTTGAAATAACATACCATTTCTCATTTTGAATCTTTTTAGCAAACTTTTTAAAGTAAGAAAAGATTTCAGACTTGCTTACCAGGAAATATACCCAAGTGAATCTTGAATAATCATCCACAATCACTAAACAGTATTTCTTACCTCCAATGCTCTGAGTTCTGGTTGGTCCAAAGAGATCCATATGCGAAGAAGCTACACACGATTAGTAGAAACTTGATTTATTGGTTTAAATGAGTTTCTTACCTATTTTCCCAATACGCATGGTGTGCATATATCAGACTTTTGGCATGACAGATTGGGTAAACCACGAACAAGCTTCTTTGCTGAAATTTTGGCTATTTGCTTCATGTTGATGTGCCCAAATTTTCTGTGCCATAAATTTGCTTCTTCTTGAATTGAGATTAGACATTGGGTTTCATCTGGTTTGACATCCAAGAGATAGATATTTCCATGTCTTTGACCCATAAAAGACTAAGAGGAGTCTTTACTGGTTCCTGAACAGATTCCCTCTTGAAAATTGATTTTGAAACCGGTATCGCACAGCTGACTGATACTTAGCAAATTGTAGTTGAGACCTTATACTAAGGAAACATTATTGATCGTGAGATTTCCAATCTTTACAGTTTCATATCCCACAATTCTTCCTTTGCTGTTTCCTCCAAATGAAACTTTTCTACCGTTAACTTGAACAAGTTTTATGAAGCATTTTGAATCTCCTATCATATGCCTTGAGCATCCACTATTTGGGTACCATTTAATCTTTCTCTTGATAGTGACCTGCATTTAGAAAAGAGACTCAAGCTTTCTTTGGTACCCATATTTTCTTGGGTCCATTGGTGTTAGTATGATATACTTCTTTGCCCATACCTTCTTAACAGGTTTCCAAACCATAGAACATTCTTATTCAAAATGATTTGAACTATTGCACTTAAAACATTTAAGAGCACTACGTCCTACTGGTTTTACAAACACTTTATGGAAATGATTTTTGTAAGCATTTCTCGTAGGTCTTTGCTTAATTCTTTCTTTTACTTTAGGAAAATCAATTAGAGGAATGGTTTCAACAGTTATTCCTAAACCCGATTTGTTGAAGTAAGGTCTTTGTACTAAAAGAATTTTCTCAAGTTTCTCAGATCCTATAAAAAAATCTTTTAGAAATATTTGAGATATTATTTTTTAAGAATGCATTTTCTTTTGAAAGATTGTCTTCATTTTCTTTTAATGTAGAAACACTTTTGTCTAAACTTTTGACATTTTCTTTCAAAACATTTTCCTATTGTTTTAGTGCAGAATTTTCTCTTTTAAGTTCGGAAATCCTTTTAGAGAAGTTTTAAGACTAAGACACAATTCATCAATGTATCTAGAGACTTTAGTAGGGATTTTCAAATTACTTACCTCGATTTCACTGTCTAAATCTAAGTCTGTCTCAGAGTCTGATTGTGCCATGAGACAAATATTTGCATAATCATCATTGCTTTCTTCACATTTTGTATCACTCCAAGTTTCTGCTTTGAGTGCCTTTCGATACTTCTCAGTTTTTCCTTTCTTTTTCCTCAAAAGGGGACAGTTGGGTCTGATGTGTCCTTTTTTCTTACATTCAAAGCAGACTACATCTCTATTGGATTCATCATCCTCAATAGACTTATTTTGTTGCTTTTGAAAACTTTGTTTCTTTGGATTGAATCTTCTTCCCTTTTTGTTTAGTTTTCTGAATATTCTTATCATGAGAGCAAGCTCTTCATCATCCATATCGTCTTCAGAATCTGTGACATCATAATCATCATTAGATTTTAATGCAATGGATTTCTTACCTCTAGGATTTTCATCTTCGTTGATTCGCTCCACTTCATAAGACTGAAGAGTCCCAATCAACTCATTAATAGAGAGTGGCATGATTCTTTGTGTCTCCCTTATTGAGATCTTTATGTGATTCCAATCCTTGGAGAGTCCATGCAGTAGCTTGTTTACTTTCATGGGATCAGAAATTGGTTGCCCTTGATTTTCAAGACCATTCACTATCTCTGTAAAACGACTAAATATGTCAGTGATAGATTCTCCTATTTTCATTTTGAATGCTTCGTATTGTCCGAGCAGAATGTTGATTCTAGTTTTTTTCACTCGGTCAATTCCTTTATAGGTGATGTGTAATCTATCCCAGACTTCTTTAGTTGTAACACAAGAAGATATTCTGTTATATTCAGTAGGTGATAATGCACAATATAAAGAATAAATAGCTTTTGCATCAAGAGCTTATCTCTTGATTATCTCTTCTTGAGCCATTTCGCTAGACTCAATGACTTATTTTCCTCTTTCTGTGACTAATGAAGCTTTAGGAATGATTCCTTTTTCTACCACGTTCCATTCCAGAGGATCCTTTGATCTTAGAAATGCCTTCATCTTGTTTTTCCATATGTTGTATTCATTTCCATCAAAATAAGGCGGTTTGGTATTGCTTTGCCCTTCAACTAGTCTTGGAGCCAACATACTAGCCATGGATCTTTAACTCTGAAGTAAAACACTTCAATTCAAGTGAGTAGACAGGCTCTGATACCAATTGTGAAAGCTAGTATGAGCACCTAGAGGGGGGGTGAATAGGTGCAGAAACAATTTTGCGAGATATGTGCAGTGTTAATCAATAGATTATGAAAAGGAAATTCTTTCTTGTAAATAAAACTAGTTATGATCAAAGTAAAAGAATGTAGAGAAGAGAATATGAACACATAGATTATAGTGATTCGGCTTAATCCAAGCCTACGTCCAATCTTCCGCATTGACAGCCCACTAGCTGGATTTCACTATGAACAAAAGAGTTGTTACAGTTTGGCTCTTCCTTGATTCCATAGTGTAGAGACTCTACTACACTTCCTCAAGATCTCTCAATGGTATAGACTCTCTTTTGTGTACAAGATTTCGGTCAACAGTTTAATTGACTAAGAACAAAGAGCTTCAGACTTTGGAATTCTTCTATCGTGCACACACTCGAACAACTGAAACGTCTTCATTATATACTCCTTTATGCCATCATACCCGTTGGCACTTACCAAAGGAATTCTTCCAATCTACCTATTGGACATAATCAATTAGGAAGATCTTCGAGCTATTTAAGGAACATGACGATAGCCCATCAATCCTGCTCGCCCATACAATCAGGATCTTGGCTTTCATAAGTAGAACCTACCAAGTATACTTCGCCAATCAACAGATCCACGATTCCCAAATCAATTTTGATTAGAATAAAGGATTCCGTCATGCTATATCCAGCCAAGAGATCTTCTCCAGTCAATAAAGTCAAATCCTTGACGAAACATCCAGTTCTGGATAAGTCTTATTCGACAGACTAGAATCTATCAATGAGGATAGACTTTGAGTCTTGAGTCTGGTAGTCCCGATGTCTTTAGACTTTGATGGAAGAGTCTGCAAGTCTTTAGACTAGACTAATGGAAACGTTTTGTCAGCTTCAAAACACTTAAGGAAGATTTCTCCAACATGCATATATGTACAGTGTCCACCCATATATCCCATAAGAAGCACGACCATTATGTGCGCGCACGAGAGTGAGAGCCGTTGTTAATTCGTCGAATTTGCTGAAACCCAAATGTTCAACTGTGAAGAACTTAAGGCCATGGAGCAAGCAGATATATATAACGGCATCATATGCCCTAAGAAGTACTAGCAATGCGAGTGCACGCACGCGGGAGTGAGACAATTGGCACAATGAATTTCATGTTCATTTGAAAATATAATCAGCAATTCATACATGACGCAAATCATATCAGGAATATCGAATGAGATTCTCCTTGCACATTCTGATGTCTATCTTTAGTCAATAAATGATCATCTTTAACCTAATAAATAAGTCTCTAATCGACTGTTGAAAACATTCCCCTGAAGCACACAAGACAGCCACTTGCAACAAAAAATGATTGAAGAATACTTAGAGACATAGAAAGAAGCCCGGGTATGGACAAAATGCCCAACTGCCTCGCACTTGTCTCTTCTTTCACCTCCTTTCACTTTGTTGTTGGCAAACTTAGTCAAGGGATGTTACAATTGGCGGAGGTAAAAGCAACATAAGACTATATAGTGACGAGATCAGGTGTTTCTGCTTCAACTAATAGAAAAGTAGTGTGTACTTTATCCAACCAACCATCCAACCGATCTCGCAAGGATTTAACTTGCAGAATGCCCAGAACTCTTGGTTGGACCTAGGAAACATGCACTGTTCCCTCTACTTGGACTTTGAGATTAACCATATTTTAAGAGAAATAGCCAAGAACGTAAGATCTTCACTGCCTATGTGTTCGTGGGATCAGACCAAGGAGAAAAAGAGTGGTTCTTTTATGCTCTCTTGATTAGGTATAAAGCTTCCACCCATCCATATGACTATCAATTATTCATTTTTTGAAACATCTAAACCACTAATCTATCCAGATGAAGTTCATTCTGTCTTCAAGCTTCGTGTATACAGCTGCACCATAAGGCTAAGTCAAACTATAACCAAATGAACTCTAAACTAGAGAAGGATCATATACACACAGCCAGAATAATGATGACGTCCAATCTACTCATCCAATGTCATAGAACACAGCACGACACAACCACCAAGGGAAATACAAAAGAATCAGGAAAACTTACAGAAAGGCTCTTCATGAGAAGGTGCTCAACATGAGCTACACAAAGACTTTGGGCTTTCATCAATAATGCTGGGTGGAATTGTCCTATCTTCTTATGCACAGTTGCAGGATAAGATTGTATATTTTATATGTGGAGGAATACATAGTTATAATGCAAAATGTGAAATAATAAGTATGAAAGAAATGGAGATAAGAAAAGAATTGAAAGTGAGACCTGAATATGATTTCCATTAGGCAGAGATTGTTGATTTTCTCCAATAGTTTTGTCATTTTCGACCAAACCAGGTTGTGCATTGAGAGTAGCCTTGTGTACATGACATAGTTGTCAATAGCATTGCAAATCACCAGCATTAAATGCCTTGAGAATATAGTACATCCACTCAACCTTTGTTCCCAAGAGGCTCTTTATCTGTCAAATTTGTTAAAACAAATCAAGATTTAACACGATGATTAACAAAAAAATGAAACAAATAAGGGCAAATTGGAAAGGACCATGTAACCAAAAAGCAAGTTATGCTTGAAGTTGCCTCGTAGAAAACGTCATCAACATAACATTAATAGCTACACAATTAACATGTGTTACAAATGTGCCTCAAGCGAATCTCGGAAAAGCGTTAATGAACCACTAAGAATTTGATGCAAAAAATACAATAGATAGAAAACCTTGATTGCATTTGACAGTCATGATAAAATTCAAGATATGATAAAATTTATCTTATTCTTCGTTTGATGCATGCTCAAAATAGGATAAAGTTAGATATAATAGGGATATAAACCGGACAAAATTATTTCATGGGAGGGTGGAATAAAGGTAAATATGATTTCTAATATTCATATTAAGAAAATTATTTTTATCGGAAACTAAACTTCTTAAATTAACATAATTAACAAAATTAAAATTATTCGACCAAAAAAATTAATAAAATTAAAATATATTTCAATATATAAATAATATTTGACACTTTTGGTTTAAAAATCTAGATCCAAAAACTTCAGCATAAAATAAAATAAAGTTAATGGTTAAATTTTTACTAAATTGGATTATTCCACTCATACCTAATATATGGACTACATAATGGGGAAGGGTGGCAATTGGGCCGGGCTTGGTCGGACCGGCACAATCAACTTATTTGGGCCCTAAGGCCCAAACTCCGGGTCGCAGAGAGGATTCTCGTAGGAATATAAATGATAATTTGGGTTTAATAATATAGATCCAATAACTTCAGCCCCCAAAAAGAAAAAAGAGTAATAAAGTTAATGATTGGATTTTCATTGAATTAGGTGATTCCGTGCTTACCTAATATATCGACTTACATAATGAGGAGGCGGTGATAATTGGGCTAGGCCAAGTAGGCCCAACACAATCAACTTATTTGGGCCTTAAGGCCCAAACTACGGGCCTTGGAAGGATTCTCGTAGGAATATAAATGACACTTTGGGTTTAATAATATAGATCCAAAAACTTCAGCCAAAAAAAAAAATATAAATAAAGTTAATGGTTGAATTTTCACTAAATTAGATGATTCCGTGCTTACCTCATATATCGACTTACATAATGAGGAAGGAGTGGCAATTGGGCTAGGCTGGGTTGGGCTGTTTCGATCAGGCCCATCTTCTCTTGAGATGGCCTGGTAAAAGGCTCCGCCCAAATCGAATTATATGGGCCCGAAGGCCCAAAATCTGGGCCCATCTACTTGACTCGTGGCTGTTGGGCCAGCAGGGATTTGCTAGTGGGCCTCCAAAAGCCCAAAAAAGGAATGTTCCTCCTCCAATTAATCTCCCTTTTCATCTCAAAATTCTCATTTCCTTCACTCGTCGGATCGATCTGTTGCTAATGACCAATTACAATTATAACCTTCAATTTGTCTCAAATGAACCTGGAAAATTACTTAATTACACCTACATATTTTGTATGGAAGTCAAATCAATTCTAAAACTTTAAATTTTTGCTAATGTAATGCTAAGTCTTTACAGGAAATTTTAATATAATCCTTTTGATTTTTTCATAGGAGATCGCTGACGCGGCAACAGGTCATGTGCCTCTCCACGCAAGACAACTCTATCGTTAGGTCATGGAAAAAGGAGCTTTGTATTTCAAAATCTTGCAATTTTGCGTAGCTACATAAACTCTATATTCTCATGGCTTGATCGGATTTAGTCTTCTCCCGCTAGGATGCGACAGATGATTGAACGTTTTTTTATGTGTAGATCCCATTAGCTTCCGATTCGACGCGTGCGTCAGGCGGTACTCTAGCCATGCAATGCCGGAGAAGGCTGCGCCACGCAAGGATTTCGTCGTGTCATGCTGCTGCAACTTGGGAATAGGTGAAGAAGTCGATGCTGACCGAATTCTCGTGACGATGAGAGCATTATCACACGGTATGGACCACGCGCTAAGGCGGACGAGGCGAAGACACGCCATCGTCGGAAAGTTCATTTTGGTTTTGTTGACAAAGACGAAGTCGCCGACGCGGCGAAGACTCGCCGTCATCCGAGTATGCATTTTACGGGCGAACGCGAAGGCACCAAAAACCGACACGCGACTTCAAGAGGAGTGCACGTGCCCCTGATAAAACCATAGAAGACAAAAACATGGAATTGTAATGTCAAAACGCGTTCAATTTTTTTTAGAAAAATCTTCATGTCACCATACGTCACCTCAAATCTTTCAAAAGTTTTTATAAGATATTGGAAGGTTCTTTTATTTCGGTTAAAAAGAAAGTTGAATATGACTAATTTGGTGAACGTCAAACAAAACAGCCTCTTAGTTTCACATAATTCACACAGGCCGATGTATATGTATTAATCGATCAACTTTCTTTTTCTTTTTCTTTTTTTTTTCTCCCTCCTAAGCCCAACAAAAGAGCTGCTGGCCAACCCTTGCCAACCATGAAGCCCTCACCCAGCTGCCAACAGGGGTCACCCAGCCCTTGCCTTTTGGCTGGCAAGGGTTTGTTGGCGATCCTTGTCAGACTTGGTAGGAAAAGAAAGAAAAATAAAAAAAGTAGAAAAATTATAAAAAAAATTGGTCACATTAACCCCAACCGTTCTATATAGCATTACTGGTGTCCACGTCAGTGATTTCCGATTAAAATTAGCCGGATAAACTAAATTAACAACACGTGAAAATGTTTAGAATTTAATTGACACAATTGAAATGATTAGAATTGAATTGGTCAAAATGTAATAAATTTATGACTTTTTATATAATTTTTCCTCATAATGTGATTGTACTTTGTAAAATTGATTTGAAATAAGAACTTGAAATCATTATCTGTATATTTCATTATGAAAAGATAATAGTAGTATTTATGCCCATAAATTCATGCAACCAGCCCGCAACATGGCCGTCCTACCAGCCCAACCATGCGTGCCGATAGCCTGCTTGTGCCTGGCCATACCACTGGCGCGGCTTGCATCGGACTATATTGAAACTTAACAATATCTCAGATTTCCTCCTCTTAGTACTTCGGGCATAATTTCCTTCAAAGGACTTCCAAATTGCAGGGAAACTTGATTCATCGAAGCTAGACATGTCGGGCTTTCAACCGTGCATCATACGACCATATTAGAGCATCTCGAGACACCGGCAATTCGGCGCCAGTGATAACGGGACCAGTAACTTTGGGGCGTTTCGAGGTCGAGATCTTCCTCAATGAAGAAGCTGCCCGAGCTGCTGAGGCGAGCCATAGCCAATTGCCTTTCCTCCACGGCCGCCTTCGAAGCTTCCGGAGATCTTCGGGTTGCGCTTGAATTTCCATTCTTTCTTGGTTTTTTTATTGGTCTTGCCAACCTGGTTAGAACATGCCTAGTCTTGATTTTGGTCGTAGATAATGGTGTTTGGAATTCTATAGAAACAATGGAAAGTCAAAGAAGAGAATGTTCTTCAAATCATAACTGATACGGTTGTTTTTCAAAGTATATATGGGTGGAGACATGCATTCAAAGTACGAGAGAACCAAGGCCAAAAAGGGCGTCATCTCAAACGAGCTTTGATATTTACCACTAGAAATAAAGATGTACAGGCTGCTTTCAAATCATAGGCAAAGAGTGTTAGTACTTGGATGCTTTGGATAATGTGCAATGGGTGATGTAGTCCTTGAATTTTTAATTTTACTTATTTATTCATTTATATATGTTTTATTGATGTCCACCTTCTAATCAACACCAGATAATATCTACCCCGTTAATTTTATATGTATATAGGCAAGTCAACCAATTCTAAAATGAAGGGGTTCCACTAAATGCATCGATGGAGCATATACGAACTAGTTCTACTATTTAATTAAATTCGGGTTTCATCCCTTGAAAATTAATACGGATATAATGCCATGCCTCTTACAAACAATCTAAGAGTATAGCAGGAAAAAAAAAGGAAAAAAAATGGAAGTACGGTGATGAAAAAATTAACGTATTCTCTTATTCTTAAAGTATCTAAAAAGAGATGATCACTTTTGCAAAAACGAGTAGGTATGAGACCACGGGACAACCCATAGAGCACATTCATTTGATGCGATTACTTAATCGATAAGTTAAAACCACCCACCTCCACTAGAAAGTTTCATCTTAGACTTTGGACCCCTAAAATTACATTATTAAACAAATCATGCAATTCAAGCTCAAGAATAAGAAATTATCATCAGACAAATCAAAGGGAAACGATAGAAACATCACTGTCCAGTATATGGTATTGTTAGAGCATTGTTCTCTAATAAATTTGCCGTCCCAAAAATCCCTCAACTAGAAACCGCCCCCCATCGAAAGAAGACAAAAATGCATCGAGAAGAACCAGACTAAGCAATCCCGACCGTCCATCACGCGTTTAAGGCCACCCGCGTTGGCCCGATTGGATGCAAGACTTTGCTTGTGCCAACTTTCCCTATAAATACGCCCCTCCTCTCTAACGGTCACACAACGCATATCATACACTTCAGCTATAGTCCTTTCCCTGATCCTTCGTCAATTCTAGTATTCCTTAAAAAAACAACCACCAACCATGGCCGAAGGACACCACCATCACCACCACCACAACCTCCACCGCAGCCACCACAAGAAGGATGATGCCTTCATGGAGCCTACGGTTGATTACAGGAAGGAGGAGAAGCACCACAAGCACCTCCAGCAGCTCGGCGAGCTCGGTGCCGTCGCTGCCGGTGCTTATGCCTTGGTAATAATTTTCATCTTCTTTTCAATTTTTGAAATTCTTTTCCCATTTTATAATTTAGATAAAATTCACGTCTTCACCTTATTGACCTGAATCATCATGTTATTAACGAGCATTGAATGCAAAAGATCTCGATTAAACTCACATATTTCAACTCGACATAATAATGGCATGCCATGCGAGATTGGATCATCCTTATAAATGAACAATAGTTTGAATTTAATTGATTTCCTTCACCCATCAGCTAGAGGAATAAGATTTCCCTACAATTGGCTTAAACAAAAACCATAGTTGTAATCCATAGCACTATTTACAGGATCAAATGCTTCTTTTCAAAGTGAATAAATTAATTTTTTTTCTCAAACTTATCCCATGCTCAGAGCTTGTATAAAAAAAAAAGTATACATAATTGAGAACTTTTTTTTTTTCCTTTCCTCTTTACCTTAACTCATTTTGTTTCGTGCACGCAATTCCTGATTAATGATGTGCAAATAGCAGCATGAGAAGCATAAGGCCAAGAAGGACCCGGAGCACGCTCACCGGCACAAGATAGAGGAGGAAATAGCTGCCGCCGCTGCCGTCGGGGCTGTCGGGTTCGCCTTCCACGAGCACCACGAGAGGAAGGAGGCCAAGAAAAAGATAAAGAGTCTCATCATGGCAAGAAGCACCACCATCACTTCTAAACCATGGAGGATCTCCGTCTCTTTTTGCTGCTATCTGCCTTGTTTATGTAATTTTATTTCCTTAGAGACTGCCTTCAATAGTCGCTGACACGCTGTACATTTGCGGAGGGTGGTTCTTGAATCTTGAATTCTGCTGCTTGTGAATGCTTCCCTGAGAGGATGAGCATGGGTTCGGGCTTTGTCTTGTACAGGTTGTATCTTGGGTGTTCTGATGATCTGATTCCTTGCTTTTACATTTCCACATATTGTTTTAGGTACGGTGATTATATTGAAATATTATTTTCCAAAACTAATTAGCACACAGTCTTCGCTTAGGATGGATCCACACTCGGTTAGTCAATGTCAATTAACTAAAACGCGATGGCGTCCAATTCAAAAAAATCACTTGATCGTAATGTTATATATAATTTTAATTCAAAAAGTACGTAAAAAAGCTGTACATGACAAAAAAGTATATAAGAGTTTCTTAGAATTGACATTTTGAGTCTTCCCATGAGTAGGGGTGTGCAACCGGACTAGGTCAACCCGGTTCCCGGATCGGCCACCCGGAAAACAGGGTCGGGAACCGATTCCGGTTTAAACCGGTCTGGGAACCGGTTCCCAAAGTTCAGACCCTGTTTGAACCGGTCCGAGAACCGGTTCCGAGGGAATACCTACCCGGGAACCGGATCGATCGGACCGGTTCAGGAACCGGTTTGAGAACCGGTTTTTAAGGCAAAACCCTAATTCATTTCTTTTTATCTTTACTCTCAACTTCTTAAGCTCTCACGGTCTCACCTCCGCCGATCCATCCATCCTAGCGCTGCGCCCACTGTCGCCTTCCTCCCGCGAAACCCGTAGCTGGGAACGCCCCCGGCAACACCGGCTTCGTCAACATCACCGACCTCTAGGGCGGCAAGGTGGGCTTTGGCGCCGTCGCCCCTGGGTCCAAGCTTGACTCGTCGTACACCGGCTTCATCTCCGTCCTCCGCATCGTGCCGGCCTATAATTTCCTTGTGAGTTTCGGTTTTCAAAAGAGGAGTGCTTGGCGTTGGTGTGGCTTAAGCGCGTCTCTTTCCTCCTCCTTCCGTCCAACACTTTGCATTTTCCCTTCATCGACGGCCTGAAGTCTCCTTCCCTTCCCTTCTTCTTGACTCGTACTTCTCTCTCTCTGTGTTTTGACTCTTGTAGATTCTTGGGATTGTCTTTGGGTGGCTTTGTTCTGAGTTCTTGATTCCATCTTGTAGCATCTCCAAGTACTTGGTCGATAGGCCGATTGGTTTTTGAGTCGTACCCGCTTTTTTTTGTCGGGTGTTGTGTGCTGCTGCTTCTAAATTCAAGATCTTCCCGTGTTTTAATCTGACGGGCGAAGAAGTCTTCGTGCTGATTTTCTGTAATTCAAGATCTTGTTGAATCCTTGTTTGTGAATCCTGCCTCCAACCCAATTGCTGGCAGCGTCGTTTCTGATTTGCATTTGTACCCGTTTTCTTTTCCTGGTCCCGGCCATCCTCGCCGCCCCACATCGGCGACAAAGCCTATAGGTATGAAGTTGAGCCCCTTTTAGGCCGTTGGTATCTGTTCCCCGCCTAACGGGACGGCAATTCATGTTGTGGGCTTCTTACTTAGTGAATTTTGCTGGTGTTCTCGTGGGTTGACCTGGTTTTGTTGGATGTAGAATGATAAATCTGGATTGGGAGATGGTGAAAACAGGGATTATATTTCAAAATGTCTAGGAGGTTGTAGTTTATGTTCTATCGATACCACTGAATGGATGTCAAAGCTTAGCAAGATTTAGCTAGCATAAAAAAATAAGAGAAATGACAATTTTATGCTTTTTTTTTTTTATGTACAAGGGAATTGGGAATTGCCATTTTGCGGAACTCGATGATGGCTAGGGGTGTGCAACCGGACCGGGTCAACCCAATTCCCGGATCGGCTCACCCGGAAAATAGGGTCGGGAACCAGTTCCGGTTGAAATTGGTCCGGGAACCGGTTCCCAAAACTCAGACCCTGTTTGAACCGGTTCGGGAACCGGTTTCGAGGGTTTACCCACCCGGAACCGGATCGACCGGACCGGTTTGGGAACAGGTTAGAGAACTGGTTTTAAGCCACCCCCAAAAACCAAAATGCAAAACCCTAATCTCTACTTTCTATCTTTACCTCTCTCACACGGGCTGGTTCCATCCGACACCGCCTCTGCCTCTCGTTTCACCCCTCGCGCTCGCACCACCGCCGCCGTTCCACCGGTCTTCTGAAGCTCTACTCCATTGGTTCTGCCCGCGAAGCCGCTAACCCCTACTGAGCTCGCACCCGAGCACCGACGCCGCCTCCGTTCGTTCTCGCCGTTCCACCTGCTGCTATTGCCTCACCGACGGCCCTGACCCACAGATCTCGCGTCCGCAAGCCACCTTGTCGCATCTTCGAGCAACCCACAGTAGCCCTCCGCTGATCCTGTTCTCACTGCGCGCTGTTTCCCGAGCTCCCTTGCTGCCAATCTACCGTCGCCCGAACGACGCCCCTTGCTCTGCTCGCGATTTGGCCTAGCCCCCTCGCTAATGCCTGCTGAAGCCACGTTGATCCTTGTCGCCCTCACCAGTCGCGATACCAGCAGCCCGTCGAAGCCGCTGCTGTGCTAATCCGCGTCGACCCGACATCGTCGCGTCCCGCCGAGCCCCATGCTGCAGCGCCTCGCCTGCGCTGCCCTCCCCTGCGAAGCCGCTGCTGCCGGGTCCTGCTAATTTAATCGTATAGCACTACTACAAGATGAAGAAAATCTCATTTGTCTTGCAACATTCTATTCCTAATTTAATCAGAGGGAGTGGTCTCATAACATCAAGTTTCAATTAAAGATGCCTTGGTTCTTCACTTATGTTCATGCATTGGATGACCAGTTAGTTTGTAGCTGTGGCATAAGGATATCACACTTTACGACTGCATCCTATTTAGTGTTTGAATTTTCTTGAAGTCATTGCTAGTTTATTTTACTGCAAATAGACAGGGTGAACATTGCCCCCTTGATCTTGTAATGCAAAATGATTGATACAAGGTGTCGGCAGTAGATTACTATTAATTCTTTTTCACATTTGTGGTTCAAACTGTTGGATTACACTTATAGTTTGTGTTTGATGTGTTCTCCTGTTCAGTGTGTTTTAACCGGATGCTTTGCCTTTTGATCATCCCCATAGATACAAGAAGCTCCTGTCTGTGGTTGATCTTACGAAGGACTTCTTCTTCAGCTACTCATATGATGTTATGCGTAGCCTTCAGAAGAACCTGTGTGATCAGGAGTTTGGGCAGAGCCTCTATGATACAATGTTTGTTTGGAATGAATATCTGACACGTGGAATTCGGAATAACCTCAAGAATACCTTGTGGACAGTCACGTTGGTACATGGGTTCTTTCACCAGGTATGGATTGTGAAGTACTTCAATCAGAATTTTTACTGAATTATTGTTATATAGGATGAAGCGCGAGGGCGTAAAACAGTTCATATAGCCAGACCTTTTTAATGGGATAAGGCTTAGTTTTGTTGTTGCCATTCCGTTTAATCAATATTCAGTCTTTAGCTTACTAATCTAACTGTTAATCAATTAAAATGGTTTGTACCGAGAATAGCATCATGCAGCTAAGTTAAAAAGCATCCTCATGCATTTCAATGATAATTTGTGCAAGAAATCATGTACCTAACTGAGAGAATGAAAGAATGATATTGTGTTAACTGCTTTTGTGTCGTATCAAGAGAAGCTTTCTTTCTTGGGCAAGCAATTCTGGTTCACCCTGATTGCTAGACGCTCGCGGCATTACGCTGGCACCAGGTAATAGATTCTAGTTGGTATTCCAAGGAAGAATCTATCTGGAAAATAGCCATGCTTTTCCATGCATCTATCTATCCTGTTTTCTTTTCTTTATTACTTTTTATAACAATAAAAATAGGCCACTCTTCCTCTTCATTTGCTCGTTTTATGCCTGATCCTGCTAATTCATCTCTTGTGCAGATACCTAAAAAGAGGCGTCAATGAGAAAGGCAGAGTAGCTAATGATGTTGAGACAGAGCAGATCGTGATTGAGACATGGCGTCAATGGTAAAAGTCTATTAAGTGAATGCCTTATTTAATCTCTTTTCTTTTTATTTTTTTATTTTATAGATTTAGATTGTCTTACCAAGAAAATTATCATTGGAAAACAAATTTCATTTTGTCTTACCAAGGATATTATCATTGGATTGTCTTACATATGAGTGTTAAACGCTTTATCTTATGAGTGTTGTACAACAATTTTTATACAAAACAAGTTCCAATATAAACAGGGTTAACCCTGTTCTCGAACCGGAAAAACAGGGTGGTTTGGGAATAGGGTCCAATGCAAATAGGGTCGGATATAGGGTCCAAAAAAAGAGAACCGGTTATAACAGGGTCGGGAACATGGTCCAGGTTTAGACCCTACCCACCCTGGACCCACCCTGGACCCGATCACCCCTAATGATGGCAGACTTTTTGATATGGATATTAATACCGATCCAATTCTAATGGAGTATGAAACAACAGTTTACCGTGATGGTGGGGAATAGTTTTGTTGGGTGTACAATGAACGCTGTCATGGCATATAACTGAGTAAGCAACAAAATAGTCTCAATTACAATGATTCTTTCAGGATAAAAATCAAAGCTGCAAAATTGCTTGATTTCTTTGCCATTATTGCCATATCTTGTTTTGTCTTGAACCCATTTTGCTTCAGCTTGTTTATGTTGAATAGGTTATTCCAGAGGGAGTATTATGTGAAGCTTGTAATTCTTGTTCATGACAGAGATAATAGGAAACTTGTATTTCCACAACACTGAAGTTGAGTAAAAATGGAGTGATTTCTTATGTTAGACCATGAACTACATAGTGCTTGCCAGAAGATCAGCATTCTACATTTCCAATGCACACCTAATGAGAGATTTGATTTACTATGTTAGATCATGAATTACTTTCTATCTCCAAAGTTATGTTGAGAGGTTTGATTTACTATGAAAACTAATATGTTTGTGTAGAATTCTAATGTTATATAATTTTTTTTTTTTTTCAGTTTTCAATCAATGGATCAAGACAAAGACATATCAATGGAAGTAGAGGGACATAATGAAATGAGTCCACTCATGGAATTGCCATTCCATGGAGCTAATGAAGTGGAATCTGCAATCATAGGCGCAAACAAGGTGAGGGTACCTAACTCTCATATTGCTTCGGGTAAAAAGCGAGCTAATTAATCACATTATTGGAATCATTTTTTGAGAATTATAGATGAGAAAACACAGAAAACAGTTAAGGTGAAGTGCATTCATTGCGGGATGGATTATGTGTATAATGTTGATCATGGAACCTCTACTATGTGGAAGCACTTGAGAAAGTGCAAAAAGTATCATTGTACAGATAAAAAACAAATGTTGTTTGCATCACGTGACAAAGATGTGGTTGGTGAGGTTGGGGAAAATACTACTACTGATAGTGTTTTAACGATATAGAAATTTGATCAAGAACGTTGTAGGCATATGCTTGCTCGAATGATTATTATTGATGAGCAACCATTTTTCATGGTTGAGCGTGTTGGTTTTCGCGATTTTGTTACTGAATTGCAACCTCTTTTCCATCATCTTTCACGATTTACAATGGCAAAAGATTGTATGAAGTTATATCTAAGTGAAAGGACTTGTTTGAAAGCTTACTTTGATAAGCTTAAATCTAGGATTGCACTCACAACGAATATGTGGAATAAAGGTGGATATGATTTATAATATTCATATTAATAAAATTATTTTTATCGGAAACTAAACTTCTTTAATTAACAAAATTAACAAACTTAAAATTATTCAACCAAAAAAATTAACAAAATTAAAATATATTTCAATATATAAATAATATTTAACACTTTTGGTTCAAAAATCTTGATCCAAAAAATTTAACAAAAAATAAAATAAAGTCAATGGTTAAATTTTTACTAAATTGGATGATTCCACTCATACCTAATATATTGACTACATAATGAGGAAGGGTGGCAATTGGGCCGGGCCTGGTTGGGCCGGCACAATCAACTTATTTGGGCCCTAAGGCCCAAACTCCGAGCCTCGAAGGGATTCTCATAGGAATATAAATGACAGTTTGAGTTTAATAATATAGATCCAATAACTTCAACCCAAAAATAATAATAATAATAAGAGTAATAAAGTAAATGGTTGTATTTTCATTGAATTAGGTGATTCCGTGCTTACCTAATATATCGACTTACATAATGAGGAGGGGGTGGCAATTGGGTTGGGCCGGGTTGGCCTGGCACAATCAACTTATTTGGGCCCCAAGGCCCAAACTACGGGCCTTGTAGGGATTCTCGTAGGAATATAAATGACACTTTGGGTTTAATGATATAGATCCAAAAACTTCAGCCAAAAAATAAATAAATAATAAAGTTAATGGTTGAATTTTCATTGAATTAGATGATTTTGTGCTTACCAAATATATCGACTTACATAATAAGGAAGGGGTGGCAATTGGGCTGGGCCGGGTTGGGCTATGTCGATCATGCCCATCTTCTCTCGAGATGGCCTGGTAAAAGGCTTGGCCCAAATCGAATTATATGGGCCCGAAGGCCCAAACTCTGGGCCCATCTACTTGACCAGTGGCCATTGGGCCAGCAGGGCTTTGCCAGTGGAACTCCAAAAGCCCAAAAAAGGAAAGTTCCTCCTCCAATTAATCTCCCTTTCCATCTCAAAATTCTCCTTTGCTTCACTTGTCGGATCGATCTGTTACTAATGATCAATTACAATTGTAGCCATCAATTTGTCTCAAATGAACCTGGAAAATTACTTAATTACACCTAAATATTTTGTACATAAGTCAAATCAATTCTAAAACTTTTTAATTTTTGCTAATTTAATCCTAAGTCTTTACATGAAATTTTAATATACTCCTTCCGATTAATTTTCATCAAAAATCGTTGACGCGGCAGCAGGCCACATGCTGCCACGCAAGACAACTCTATCATTAGGTCATGGAAAAAGAGCTTTGTATTTCAAAATCTTGCAATTTTGCGTAGCTACATAAACTCTAGACTCTCATGGCTTGATCGGATTTGGTCTTCTCCCGCGAGGATGCGACAGATAATCGAACGTTTTCTTATGTGTAGATCCCATTAGATTCCGTTTTGACGCGTGCGTCAGGCGGTACTCTAGCTATGCAATGCCGGACAAGGCTGCTCCACGCAAGGATTTCGTCGTGTCATGCTGCTGCATCTTGGGATTATGTGAAGAAGTCGATGCTGGCCAAATCCTCGCGACGATGAGAGCATTATCACACGGTATGGACGACGCGTCAAGGCGGACGAGGCAAAGATACGCCATCGTCGGAGCGTTCATTTTGGTTTTGTTGACAAAGACGAAGTCGCCGACGCGGCGAAGACGCGCCGTCATCCGAGTATGCATTTTAGGGGCGAACGCGAAGGCACCAAAAACCGACACGCGACTTCCAGAGGACTGCACTGGCCATATGTGCCCCTGATAAAACCATAGAAGACACAAAAACATGGAATTATAATGTCAAAACGCGTTTAATTTTTTTAGAAAAATCTTCATGTCACCATACGTCACCTCAAATCTTTGCAAAGATTTTATAAGATATTGGAAGGTTATTTTATTTCGGTAAAAAAGAAATTTAAATATGACTAATTTGGTGAATGTCAAACTAAACAGCCTCTTGGTTTTGCATAATGCACACACGGCATCCGTGTATATGTATTAATCGATCAACTTTCTTTCTTTCTTTCTTTCTTTTTTCCTTCCAAGCCTAGCAAAAGAGCTGCTGGCCAACCCTTGCCAACCATGAAGCCTCAATCATCGCGGCCTTCACCCATTCACCAACAAGGGTCGCCCAGCCCTTGCCTTTCAGCTGGCAATCCTTGTCGGACTTGGTAAGAAAAAAATAAGAAAATAAATAAACAAAGAAGAAAAATTAAAAAAAAAAAATCGGTAACATCAACCCCAACTGTCCTATGTAGCACTACTAGCATCCACGTCATTGATTTTCAATTAAACTTAGTCGGGTAAAACTCAATTGGCAACACGTGAAAATGTTTAGGACTCAATTAACGCAACTGAAAGGATTAGAATTGAATTGGTTAAAATGTAATAGATTTATGACTTTTTAGATGATTTTTTTTTCATAATGTGACTGTACTTTGTAAAATTGATTTGAAACAAGAATTTGAAATCATTATCTGTGCATTTCAGTATGAAAAGATAATAGTACATTCATGCCAATAAATTCAGGCAACCAGCCCGCAACATGGCCGGCCTGCCAGCCCGACCATGCGTGCCCATAGCCAGCTCGTGCCTGGCCATACCACCCGCGCGGCCTGCATCATACTATACTGAAACTTAACAATATCCCAGATTTCCTCCTCTTAGTACTTCGGGCATAATTTCCTTCAAAGGACTTCCAAATTGCAGGGAAACTTGATTCATCAAAGCTAGACATGTCGAGCTTTCAACCATGCATCATACGACCATATTAGAGCATCTCAAGACACCGGCAATTCAGCGCCGGCAATGACGGGACCAGTCGCTTTGGGGCGTTTCGAGGTCGAGATCTTCCTCAATGAAGAAGCTGCCCGAGCTGCTGAGCGAGCCATAGCCAATTGCCTTTCCTCCACGGCCGCCTTCGAAGCTTCCGAAGATCTTCGGGTTGCGCTTGAATTTCGGTTCTTTCTTGGTTTTTTTATTGGTCTTGCCAACCTGGTTAGAATATGCCCAGTCTTGATTTTGGTCGCAGAGAATGGTGTTTGGAATCCTATAGAAACAATGGAAAGTCAAAGAAGAGAATGTTCTTCAAATCATAACTGATACGGTTGTTTTTCAAAGTATATATGGGTGGGGACATGCATTCAAAGTACGAGAGAACTGAGGCCAAGAAGGGCATCATCTCAAACGAGCTTTGATATTTACCACTGGAAATAAAGATGTACAGCTTGCTTTCAAATCATAGGCAAAGAGTGTTAGTACTTGGATGCTTTGGATAATGTGCAATGGGCGATGTAGTCCAAATTATAATTTTACTTATTTATTCATTTATATATTTTTTTATTGATGTCCACCTTCTAATTAACACAAGATAATATCTACCCATTGATTTTATATGTAAATAGGCACATCAATCAGTTCTAAAATGAAGGGGTTCCACTAAATACATTGATGGAGCATATACAAACTAGTTCTACTATCTAATTAAATTCGGGTTTCGTCCCTTGAAAATTAATAGGGGTATACTGCCATGCCTCTTACAAACAATCTAAGAGTATAGCAAGAAAAGAAAAGAAAAAAAAACGGAAGTACGGTGATGGAAAAATTAACATATTCTCTTATTCTTAATGCATCTAAAAAGAGACGATCACTTTTGCAAAAATGAGTCGGTATGAAACCACGGACAACCCATAGAGCACATTCATGCAATGCGATTACTTAATCGATAAGTTAAAACCACCCACCTCCACCAGAAAGTCTCATCTTAGACTTTGGACCCCTACAATTACATTATTAAACAAATCTTGCAATTCAAGCTCAAGACTAAGAAATTATCATCAGACAAATCAAAGGGAAACGATAAAAACATCATTGTCAAGTATATGGTATTGTTAGAGCATTGTTCTCTAATGAATTTGTCCTCCCAAAAATCCCTCAACTAGAACCCCCCCCCCCCAAAAAAAAAAAGAAAAAGAAAGGTCATCCCCTAATTTTTTTTTTTTTTGACATACGAACAACTGCTTTATCGAAAGAAGACAAAAATGCATCGAGCAGAACCAGACTAAGCAATCCCGACCGTCCATCACGCGTTTAAGGCCTCCCGCGTTGGCCCGATTGGATGCGAGACTTTGCATGTGCCAACTTTCCCTATAAATACGCCCCTCCCTCTCTAACGGTCTCACAACGCATATCATACACTTCAGCTATAGTCCTTTCCCTGATCCTTCGTCAATTCTAGCATTCCTAAAAAAAAAAAACAACCTCCAACCATGGCCGAAGGACACCACCATCACCACCACCACAACCACCACCGCAGCCACCACAAGAAGGATGATGCCTTCACAGAGCCTGGGGTCATCTTCACGCCTACGGTCAATTACAGGAAGGAGGAGAAGCACCACAAGCACCTCCAGCAGCTCGGCGAGCTCGGTGCGCTGCTGCCGGTGCTTATGCCTTGGTAATAATTATCATATTCTTTTCAATTCTTTTCAATTACTTTTCCATTTTATAATTTAGATAAAATTTGTTTTCACCTTATTGACCTGAATCATCAGGTTATTAACGAGCATTGGATGCAAAAGATCTCGATTAAACTCACATATTTCAACTCGACATGATAATGGCATGCCATGCGAGAATGGATCATTCTTATAAATGAACACTAGTTTGAATTTAATTGATTTCCTTCACCCAACAGCTAGAGGAATAAGATTTCCCTACAATAACAAAAAACATAATTGTAATCCATAGCACTATTTACATGATCAAATACTTCTTTTCAAGGTGAATAAATTAATTTCTTTTTTCTCGAACTTATCCCATGCTCAGAGCTTGTATAAAAAAAAAGTATACATAGTACAGAACTTTTTTTTTTGGCTCCTTTCCTCTTTCCCTTAACTCATTTTGTTTCGTGCACGCCATTGCTGATTATAATGTGCAAAATGCAGCATGAGAAGCATAAGGCCAAGAAGGACCCGGAGCACGCTCACCGGCACAAGATAAAGGAGGAAATAGCTGCCGCCGCTGCCGTCGGGGCTGTCGGGTTCGCCTTCCACGAGCACCACGAGAGGAAGGAGGCCAAGAAAAAATATAAAGAGTCTCATCATGGCAAGAAGCACCACCATCACTTCTAAACCATGGAGGATCTCCGTCTCTTTTTGCTGCTATCTGTCTTGTTTATGTAATTTTATTTCCTTAGAGACTGCCTTCAATAGTCGCTGTACATTTGCGGAGGGTGGTTCTTGCGTTTACATTTCCACATATTGTTTTAGGTACAATGATTATATTGAATATTATTTTCCAAAACCAGTTAGCACATAGTCTTCGCATAGGATGGATCCACACCCGGTTAGTCAATGTCAATTAACTAAAACGCGATGGCGTCAAATTCAAAAAAAAAAATCACTTCATCGCAATGTTATATATGATTATAATTCAAAAAGTACATAAAAAAGCTGTACATGACGTAAAAGTATATAAGAGCTTCTTAGAATTGATGTTTTGAGTCCTCCCATGAGGACACGTACAAATTAGCAAATTTATCTAATAATAGTCCATTGCGATATCTTCATCGTGACCTCACTGAGCACATTGACATTTTCTACTAATTTGGTGGGCTCTATGTGCTAGGTGCATGTCATTATCATCGTCCATTATCGTGATTTTTTTCCAAGTTAGTTCTTTCAAATATGGCTGAGTCAATTAACTGCGATTCAGTTTGAAATGAACTCACAAAATGACATAATTAGTAATCTATATTGTCCCAGATCAAGCAATATAGGGAAAAGTGTTAAAAAAATCATAAACATTTTGTATTTTGTGTCAATTTAGTCCTAAACATTTTTACTTAGTACCGATTTAGTCTTTTCCGGCCAATTTTGGTCGGATTTTATTAATTGAACGCCGGCCGCCAACGGCCAGCCTGATGTAGCTGATCAATGGACAACTTTTAATAATGGACAACTTTAATATTTTTAAAATTTTTGAATTTTTTTATTTTTTATTTTTATCTTTTTTTCTACCCCTCCTGCAGCCAATTGCTGAACCTCGATGAATGGCTAGAGGCGACAACCGGCGAGGTTGACCTCGCCGGACCTCATCGAATTTGGCGACCTAGCGTCGGGCTGGCGAGGCTCGACGTCATCGAATCGTGGCTTGGGCAATGCCAGCGAGGCTTGCCCTCATCGAATCTGGGCGGCGTTGTCAAGGTTGACCCTCGTTGGCTATAGGCAAGGCTTGACCCTCGCCACCCAGTGCGAGGCTACCCTTGCGGCCACTAGTAAGGCGGTCGGTGAGGTCGACTTTGCAGCCACTGGCATGGTGGCCAGCGTGGTCGACCTCGCCGGTCGGAGGAGGGGAAGAAAAAAAGAAAAAAGAAAAAGAAAATATTCAAAAATATTAAAATATTATTAAAAGTTATCCACATAGCAACAATTAGACCAATAACTTCAACCCCCTCCCCCAAAAGAGTAATAAAGTTAATGGTTGGATTTTCATTGAATTAGGTGATTCCGTGCTTACCTAATATATCGACTTACATAATGAGGAGGCGGTGGCAATTGGGCTGGGCTTGGTCGAACCGGCACAATCAACTTATTTGGGCCCTAAGGCCCAAACTCCGGGCCACGGAGGGATTCTCGTAGGAATATAAATGACAATTTGGGTTTAATAATATAGATCCAATAACTTCAGCCCCCCATAAAAAAAAGAGTAATAAAGTTAATGGTTGGATTTTCATTGAATTAGGTGATTCTGTGCTTACCTAATATATCGACTTACATAATGAGGAGGCGGTGACAATTGGGCTAGGCCAGGTAGGCCCGACACAATCAACTTATTTGGGCCCTAATATATCGACTTACATAATGAGGAGGCGGTGACAATTGGGCTAGGCCAGGTAGGCCCGACACAATCAACTTACTTGGGCCCTAAGGCCCAAACTACGGGCCTTGGAGGGATTCTCATAGGAATATAAATGACACTTTGGGTTTAATAATATAGATCCAAAAACTTCAGCCAAAAAAAAATATAAATAAAGTTAATGGTTGAATTTTCACTAAATTAGATGATTCCATGCTTACCTCACATATCGACTTACATAATGAGGAAGGAGTGGCAATTGGGCTGGGCTGGGTTGGGCTGTTTCGATCAGGCCCATCTTCTCTCGAGATGGCCTGGTAAAAGGCTCAGCCCAAATCGAATTATATGGGCCCAAAGGCCGAAACTCTGGGCCCATCTTCTTGACCGGTGGCTGTTGGGCCAGCAGGGCTTTGCTAGTGGGCCTCCAAAAGCCCAAAAAAGGAATGCTCCTCCTCCAATTAATCTCCCTTTTAGTCTCAAAATTCTCCTTTCCTTCACTCGTCGGATCGATCTGTTGCTAATGACCAATTTCAATTATAACCTTCAATTTGTCTCAAATGAACCTGAAAAATTACTTAATTACACCTACATATTTTGTATGGAAGTCAAATCAATTCTAAAACTTTTAAATTTTTGCTAATGTAATCCTAAGTCTTTACAGGAAATTTTAATATAATTCTTTTGATTTTTTCATAGGAGATCGCTGACGCGGCAACTGGCCATGTGCCTCTCCATGCAAGACAACTCTATCGTTAGGTCATGAAAAAAGGAGCTTTGTATTTCAAAATCTTGCAATTTTGCGTAGCTACATAAACTCTATACTCTCCTGGCTTGATCGGATTTAGTCTTCTCCCGCTAGGATGCGACAGATGATCGAACGTTTTCTTATGTGTAGATCCCATTAGCTTCCGATTCGACGTGTGCGTCAGGCGGTACTCTAGCCATGCAATGCCGGAGAAGGCTGCGCCACGCAAGGATTTCGTCGTGTCATGCTGCTGCAACTTGGGAATAGGTGAAGAAGTCGATGCTGACCGAATTCTCGTGACGATGAGAGCATTATCACACGGTATGGACCACGCGCTAAGGCGGACGAGGCGAAGACACGCCATCGTCGGAAGGTTCATTTTGGTTTTGTTGACAAAGACGAAGTCGCCGACGCGGCGAAGACTCGCCGTCATCCGAGTATCCATTTTACATGCGAACGCGAAGGCACCAAAAACCGACACGCGAATTCAAGAGGAGTGCACGTGCCCCTGATAAAACCATAGAAGACAAAAACATGGAATTGTAATGTCAAAACGCGTTCAATTTTTTTTAGAAAAATCTTCATGTCACCATACGTCACCTCAAATCTTTCAAAAGTTTTTATAAGATATTGGAAGGTTCTTTTATTTTGGTTAAAAAGAAAGTTGAATATGACTAATTTGGTGAACGTCAAACAAAACAGCCTCTTGATTTCGCATAATTCACACAGGCATCCATGTATATGTATTAATCGATCAGCTTTCTTTTTCTTTTTCTTTTTTTTCTCCCTCTTAAGCCTAACAAAAGAGCTGCTGGCCAACCCTTGCCAACCATGAAGCCCTCACCCAGCCGCCAACAGGGGTCGCCCAGCCCTTGCCTTTTGGCTGGCAAGGGTTAGTTGGCGATCCTTGTCGGACTTGGTAGGAAAAAAAGAAAAATAAACAAAGTAGAAAAATTATAAAAAAATTAGTCACATCAACCCCAACCGTTCTATATATCATTATTGGTGTCCACGTTAGTTATTTCCAATTAAATTTAGCCGGATAAACTTAATTGGTAACATATAAAAATGTTTAGAACTCAATTGACACAATTAAAATGATTGTAATTGAATTGATCAAAATGCAATAAATTTATGACTTTTTATATAATTTGTCCTCATAATGCGACTGTACTTTGTAAAATTGATTTGAAATAAGAACTTGAAATCATTATCTGTGTATTTCATTATGAAAAGATAATAGTAGTATTTATGCCCATAAATTCATGCAACCAGCCCGCAACATGGCCGTCCTACCAGCCCGACCACGCGTGCCAATAGACTACTCATGCCTGGCCGTACCACTGGCTTAGCCTGCATCGTACTATACCGAAACTTAACAATATCCCAGATTTCCTCCTCTTGGTACTTCGGGCATAATTTCCTTCAAAGGACTTCCAAATTGCAGGGAAACTTGATTCATCGAAGCTAGACATGTCGGGCTTTCAACCATGCATCCTACGACCATATTAGCATCTCGAGACACCGGCAATTCGGCGCCGGTGATAACGGGACCAGTAACTTTGGGGCGTTTCGAGGTCAAGATCTTCCTCAATGAAGAAGCTGCCCGAGCTGCTGAGGCGAGCCATAGCCAATTGCCTTTCCTCCATGGCAACCTTCGAAGCTTCCGGAGATCTTCGAGTTGCGCTTGAATTTCAATTCTTTCTTGGTTTTTTTTTTATTGGTCTTGCCAACCTGGTTAGAACATGCCCAGTCTTGATTTTGGTCGTAGATAATGGTGTTTGGAATCCTATAGAAACAATGGAAAGTCAAAGAAGAGAATGTTCTTCAAATCATAACTGATACGGTTGTTTTTCAAAGTATATATGGGTGGAGACATGCATTCAAAGTATGAGAGAACCAAGGCCAAAAAGGGCGTCATCTCAAACGAGCTTTGATATTTACCACTGGAAATAAAGATGTACAGCCTGCTTTCAAATCATAGGCAAAGAGTGTTAGTACTTGGATGCTTTGGATAATATGCAATGGGCAATATAGTCCTTGAATTTTTAATTTTACTTCTTTATTCATTTATATATGTTTTATAGATGTCTACCTTCTAATTAACACCCGATAATATCTACCCCATTAATCTTATATGTATATAGGCATGTCAACCAATTCTAAAATGAAGGGGTTCCACTAAATGCATTGATGGAGCATATACGAACTAGTTCTACTATTTAATTAAATTCGGGTTTCGTCCCTTGAAAATTAATAGGGATATAATGCCATGCCTCTTACAAACAATCTAAGAGTACAGTAGGAAAAGAAAAGAAAAGAAAAACGGAAGTACGGTGATGGAAAAATTAACGTATTCTCTTATTCTTAAAGCATAAAAAAAGAGACAATCACTTTTGCAAAAACGAGTCGGTATGAAACCACGGGACAACCCATAGAGCACATTCATGTGATGCGATTACTTAATCAATAAGTTAAAACCACCCACCTCCACCAAAAAGTCTCATCTTAGACTTTGGACCCTTACAATTACATTACTAAACAAATCTTGCAATTCACGCTCAAGACTAAGAAATTATCATCAGACAAATCAAAGGGAAACGATAAAAACATCATTGTCAAGTATATGGTATTGTTAGAGCATTGTTCTCTAATGAATTTGTCCTCCCAAAAATCCCTCAACTAGAACCCCCCCAAAAAAAAAGAAAAAGAAAAGATCATCCCTAATATTTTTTATTTTTTTTTTTGCTTTTATTTGACATACAACCAACTGCTTTATCGAAAGAAGACAAAAATGCATCGAGCAGAACCAGACTAAGCAATCCCGACCGTCCATCACGCGTTTAAGGCCTCCCGCGTTGGCCCGATTGGATGCGAGACTTTGCATGTGCCAACTTTCCCTATAAATACGCCCCTCCCTCTCTAACGGTCTCACAACGCATACCATACACTTCAGCTATAGTCCTTTCACTGATCCTTCGTCAATTCTAGTATTCCTCAAAAAAAAAAACAACCACCAACCATGGCCGAAGGACACCACCATCACCACCACCACAACCACCACCGCAGCCACCACAAGAAGGATGATGCCTTCACAGAGCCTGGGGTCATCTTCACGGAGCCTACGGTCGATTACAGGAAGGAGGAGAAGCACCACAAGCACCTCCAGCAGCTCGGCGAGCTCGGTGCCGCTGCTGCCGGTGCTTATGCCTTGG